>NW_008355277.1:740432-744903 GCF_000622305.1 Nannospalax galili
TTACAAACTTTTCCCAAGTCATATTTACAATTAAAAATAAGCCACAGTTTTTCACTCTTTTTGAGTTTACTCATCAAATATTTTAACCACAGTGGAACTGCTAAATTAAAGGTATGCTTGTGAAATATTGGATAGTGACCACCTACTTCTGCTTCCAAATCTCACAGCATTATAATATCTGTCCTCAGCCTTCAACAATGTCTTTTCCCAATGAGCACATTTTAAAATACTGTTTCCATCATTGCGTTTTCTACATGGAATTTTTTATGTTCCATTGGGATTTGGTAGCATCTGGTTTTCTAGAAGTGCATGGAATGACATGGAGCTTAAGAAGTCTTACTTAGAACTTACAGGTGTCCTTTCATCAGAACACTACTGTAATTATGGGAATGCTAATTGCTTTTCTCTCTCTTTTGATCATCTTAAGAAACATCTAAGCTCCACTTCTTTCATATCAAGGCAAGTTAACTCAAAAATACCTTATGATGAAATCAAAGTCATAACCACATATTCTTTCTCATAATACTATAACCATTTGGAAATATATTTTAATTTAAATTGAAGTCTTCGTTTTCTCTAGGAAATGTATTTTGGTGACATATGCACTCTGATAAAATCACCTTCATGTTCATGACCTGCATCTCAAGTATTTCTTCTAGGTTCCCTTCCTAATTTCAAGGCACACTTGGCTTCTGTTATCCCCATTAGCATAAAAGATTCCCTTGGAATTTGCTTTAGTTTGCTTTCCCGATGCTACAATAAAACACTGATCAAAATCACTTTGGGGAGGAAAAGGTTTATCTTGTCTACAGATTACAGTCCATCATCTAGGGAAACCAAGGCAGGGACCTGGAGACAGTAATTGAAGCAGAGACCACAGAGGAATGCTGCTTAGTTACAGCTCAGACCCATTTACCCAAAGGTGGTACCAACCACAGGAGCTGTGCCCTTCTACATCAATTAACAATCAAGAAAAATGTCAGTGTGATACAAAGGCCCAGAAGCCAATCTCACAGGGGCCCTTCCCCCTTCTGGGGTGTCTCTAGTTGGTGTAAAGTTGACTGAAACTACCTGGTACAGAATCCCGAGCTTTGTTTGTTTGGATGTATATAATTGAATATCTGTGTGTGATCATGTTTCATGGAGAACTATGAATTTTTAATAAGATGAAAGAAATGCAACTCTACGTGGTAGTCAGTTATAAAATTAAATTTTTTATTTCTGCATTATAGCTGAAAAACTGTAATTTATATTTGACATTGCAACAATGTGATGTTTTCATAAATGCATATGTTCCTGTGCCAGGTGGACTGCTTAGCAGTAGGAACTCCTGCCGGACAGCCTGATGCTCTGAGTTCAGATCCCTGGAACCCATGTAAAAGCTGATCTCTGTGGAGTGTCTGAAATCCCAGGGCTCCTACGTGAGCTGGATGTGAAGAGCAGAGAACTCCTGAGCTGAGCATGCAGGATACAGCACAGAACATGCGACCCCATTTCAAACAAGAAGCAAGGTCTTCTGACCTCCACACATGCACAGTACAAGTGTGCTTCCTCACATACAAACACACACACAACACTATCACACCTGGAGACACACTTTTATTTTTTAAAATAAAAGGTTTTAACAGTATAAATGGCAGGGTGGTTAAATAAAGCTTATAAACAAATTGTCTTGCTTTCTTGACTTATCCATGACAATATAGTATTATTTTTTCCTAAAAAACATTCTGATATGCAATATATCTCAAAGCCATTTTTTGTTTATGAAACATGCTACCCTTTGCTCACTAACCATTCCTTGTCCTTGCCAACCTCAGTGTCTGCTAACCATAATTTCCATAGCTATTAAAGATAGGCTAAAGTGGATATTATTGCATTTAGCATAGGTGTATTGAGTGCATATGGTTTGGAAACTCCAGATACCATGCCTGACAGACCCATTAAGAATACTGCAACAGTGTTTTTCATGGCTAAGAGTGGGGATGAATTTCTAATGTTGCCAAGCAAGACTCTGTGTGTGTGTGTGTGTGTGTGTGTGTGTGTGTGTGTGTGTGGTAGCTTATTTCTCCATTGCTGTGACAAAACCGTTGGACCAATACCAACTTAGGGAGGAAAGGGTTTATTTGCCTTACATCTCCGCTGTCACAGTTCGTCAGGAAACCCAAGATAGGATCTCAGGGCAGGAACCTGGAGGCAGGACCTGGAGCACAGGCCATGGAGGAACACTGCTTACTGACTTGCTCCCCTGGCCCCCGCTCAGCCTGCTTTCTTATCTAACACAGGCCCACCTTCCTAGGGGTGGCACTAGCCACAGTTGGCTGGGCCCTCCCACTTTACTCAAGAGTCAAGAAGGTGCCCCATGGACATGGCCACAGTCCTGTCCAATGAAGGCAATTCCCCAGTTGAGGCTCCCTCAACCCAGGTATGTCAAGTTGACACTGAAGCTGTCCAGCTCAGTGTGTGTGTGTGTGTGTGTGTGTGTGTGTGTGTGTGTGTGTGTGTGTCTGATTTTCAATCATATTTAATACATAACAGCCTTTATATTAATGGAAAGCATCAACAAATGTGTTATTGAAGCATAACAGCAAATATGTGCATATTAAATGTACATTTTATAATATAATAAAATTAAATTGATATAATTTCCTCTGAAGTTATTTTAAAGATTAAACATGTAAAAAACTTGGTGATTGTGTGTCTACTGACACCCAGCAAGGATCTTATCATCAGATAATATGAACAATAAAAGCCTGTTAAAGATGCGGAATTTCAAATAAAATGGTTAAAGGGGAATTATATGCAGTGAAGAAAAATATCAATAAAATGTATAATTTTTGTCTTATACACTACTCATCAAAATACCATTTTATGTCACAATTTTTTTTTGTTTTTTGTTTTTTTTAAATTTTGAACAAGCCATTCCTTTTTCGTGGAGTAAAGGAAGATTATACCCATTTCATGGGTTTTTGTGAGCGCTTCTTCAGTATGTGCCTGGCAGACACTGTGCCAAGAATTCAGTGGGAATCACACATAGTGTGGAGCCATGGTGACATGGGGACATACAGACAACAAAAGTGTTAGATTATACAATCCATGTATAATGTACGAAATGGCAGTGATGACAGAGTCTTACACTATTTCAGAACCCAGCTGACAGGAAGTACAGCGTGTCACAGGAGTGTCAGGTGTGGTTCCTCGGAGAGACAGAAGTTATATGTCATTTGGCTTTCTTTTTCTTTTTTGCCTCAAAAGGAGTTTGTCCACTGCAGAGAATACACACGCACATGGACGTTGAAGGAGCAATTGCTTTCTGATTCAAAGACTAGCAGAGGGTAAGCTGTGATGGGGGACGAGGACGGGCATGGGGAAGGAGATTCCGCAGTAATTGAAACTGCTTGGACAATCTAGGGCAGCAGTGCAGTTGAGGAAGGAACTGGATTTTATTTTGGAAGTAGAGCAGTTGTAGGAGAGAGCTTGTGGGAGAAAGAGAACTCAAGGAGGCCTCAAAGGCTTTCAGCTTGCACCAGTAAGAGGTTAAATTACCACCGGACATGATGGATAATTCTTAAAGCATTAGTCACCCTCTCCTCCCTAAAAACAAGCATCATGAGGTCTGTGCATTACTAACTAAACATACGTCCATTTTCCCTGTCCTAATGCTTTTACAGCTGACAACAGTGAGGGCTCAGATCAAAGTCAGACTGTGTTGGAGAACATTCAGGTAGTCAGTCTCGCTTGTTACTCCTACTCTCCTAGCACCTGACATCTTCAAATCGTGTCAGAGTCTAAATACCTAGGCTTCTTTTCCTTGTGTTACCTATTTATGTACACAATGCCGAAAAAATATTGTTAGAGTGTGAAACAAATTAAATCAAAGCATTACAGTCTCTCAAATTTTATTGAAAGATTTTACTGATTAAAAATTTCACCAACCTTTAAATAACTGACTTCACTGTATCATCAAAACAACTAAAAGCAAGAACAGAACACACCTAATATCAAATAGTTAGTGTTAATATAGTAGAGTAGTGATTGGCAAGTTATCTGTACATGAATTCTTGTAAAATGGACATCCCCTACACATACACTTCTGTCACAGGAAACAGCAGTAAACAGCAGTGTGAGTGTCCATCAATTTACGTTTTCCCAACATCAAAACTGATGCTTTTTGCCTTTGTGTGTATGTGAAATTCTTGTATGAAATCAGTCATTCTTATTAAATGAACTAACACCCAATTGATTTGCCTAACACAATATGAGGACATGTCAGACCATGGTACATTTAATTCCAGCGACACCTGATTTGCATCACAGTGAAAGAAATTGCTTTGAAACCTTGAAACAAAGGTGGCATACATGTTAAGTCTTATTCTGGGGACTAGGGGAGGCATGGATAGGAGAGGGGGTCTGTTTGATTAAGAACTGTTGTATGAAATTAAAAAAGCTCAATAATATATATATACAATAAAAA
>NW_008355277.1:744971-747838 GCF_000622305.1 Nannospalax galili
ATAAACTGACTCTATTTTTCTCTCTAGGAAGGACAATTCCCCATAAATCACTTAAATCTAAATCTTACTTTTGTCTACTTATTAAGACTTAAAGTTCCCCATCAGAAGATCTATCTTTAAAACTCTGACTTCATCCTACAGTACAGGTAAATATTGTTGGACATTTTTAGGATGAGGCCCCATGAAAAATAAATACTCAGCATTTCCCTAGGGATCTGATTGTAGACATGACCTAAATATAAGCTCTTAGGCAACATCAAATTAAGAGTTTTTCTTTCTTGTTGGTTTACAATCATATAACTCTGTTATCTCCCTCTCTTCTCATAATCATTAGAGCAGGATTGGTCATAGGAAAAGAATGTGATGACGAATTCTTAATGGAGTAAGTCTTCCAAGTAATTTGAAGTATGATGAAAAGGTTCAATATAAACCTGGAATCGGATGGCGCAGAGTGATTCAGTACTATGTACTCCTCATGTTCCTCAGAGTTTTCCAGCAGCAAATTGAGAATTGATTGGTGTAGTGACTCAGGAAAACGCTCTCGTTGTCACATGCACTGGAGACCAAAGTTTCTACCTCTGCACACTGCTAGTCATGTTGGTTTCCTGTGATGTCCACTTTCATGTACTTTGTCTGCCTTCTATGCCCTTGTCCTTGTCCTGAGCCACTGTCTGTTCCCTGTGGTGCCCAGCTGACTGTGAGAACCTGCCAAAGTCCGATTGCTCACTGTGCAGATGCTGGTTGTCTCCAAGTGGTAGCTAATTTTTTGCCCAGAATGATTTTTTTTTCTTTCACAAGCACAAAATGATGCCCAGAGAGAAGACAAAAGCATAAAAAATACGTTCCTCAAGTATTGAAGTTAAGAAGACTGAATTTGTGTGGGTGATCAGCAAAGGTCTTTTTCTATTTTTAATGTTGCAGTTGGACCTACTCCTCAAATCATGCATTTTCCTGTGATTTAAAAGACTGTACAATAGCCCCTTTTCTTTGTAGAAACCTTTACAATTGGCAAGCAGCCATCTTGACTGCCAGGCATGCTCTGGCCATTCCACAATGACATGAGGCTGGTATATGTCCAGCAAAGACGCCATCGTGCACACTTATCATCCATTACAGACACTGTGCTTCCTCCCTCTGCCTCTTGAAAAAAAAAACCTTCACAGCCAAATACTTAACGCTGAAATGACTGTCAACTCAAAATACTCAGATTTATGAACATAAGTGACAAAACTCTTCTGGTAAATTATGCCACTTTGAAATTAGAAAGATAATAAGATGAATTTCCAGAAGAATCTTAAAATGATGGAGGTAAACACTTAAACTTTGGGATGTGTGGGCATATTCCAGATCAGGTAGGTGCTTCCTTTAGAATTTAATACCAGTATTCATTAAGAGTGTTAAATAACCACTCTTCCCAGCGGTGATCAATTGCTCTGGGAAAACACACACATGCACATACAGACATATTCAGATACACACATAATCAGACTCATAATCACATACACAGAGACACACAAATACATAACGTGCACATATACTAAGTTTGTACTTTTGGGTATTTTGTACAATTTCACTCCAGCCCTTCGTAAATATATACACAGATTTGATATTTCTAAAAGATGGTAATCTGTCCAGATCTCTAATTTACTTAACTGTTAAAGCATAATTTTGGATTCATAATAAAAGTAAGCAGGCTTCCTCTTACCCCCTTGTCCTCTTTCAAGGCGGCATCCCCTGTCAGATTTGTGTTTGTTACAGTTAAGGGATCTACTTCTACCTGTCATCAAACAGAGTTCGTTGTTTTTACTGTGGGGCATTCTTTGGGTTCAGCACTCTGTGTATGGACGATGGACCTTGCGACCCTTCGAGGAGCATCCAGAAGAATGATTCCAATATAAATAGATGCTGTCTGAGGTAACTGCTAGTCCAGGAATATATTTACTTTTCAACAAACTAGAAAATTTCAAGGTGACTCTACCATTCAGTTTTCCCACAGTGAGAGTTGTGGCTTTACATTCGCACCTGCGCTCGGTGGTGTTGGAGCTCTGGAGGTTGGACTTTCAAATGTATTTGGAGCAGTGTATCACTAGAACTTCATTGTGAAATGCCCGGACTATGCATATTGAACATTTCTTTATGTTATGACTGTCGTTGGTCTTTTCCCTGATAAGGAATATAACTAGTATGTTTTCCATATTTCTACTTAACCTCTCATTTCTTGCTGCTAACTTTAGGAGCTATATAGTTGGAGTACCAGTGTTTAACGACTGTGTCTTTTGCAAATGAGTTCTTCCTGCCTGTTGTTTTTGTTTTTTTCCTTTTCTTTCTTTTTTACAACATTGTCTTCTGTGGAGTAGAAGTTGTAAATTTTAAAGCAACTCAGACCATAAATTCTTTCTTTCATGGAACATACCAAAATATTGTTGCTATAGCAGAGTCATCTAACTGTTCTCCCAATTTATCATTTTACAAATTGTATTGTCTTGTGGTTTACTCATAGGCCTAGGGCCTTTTTCATTTTGAAATGTATCATGCATTGCTGTTTAGAAGATTTTCGTATGTGACCGTGTCTCCAGAACTATTTGTTGAAAAGACCGTCTTTTCTCTCTCATGCCTCCTTTGCACTAGCTTTTGCAAACTCCATTAATACCTTGCTGTGGCTCTGGGCAGGGATCTGTATTTTCCCAGCTCCTCTGGTCAATGCATTGAACACTATGCTGTTTGTAGTCATTGTATTTTTAGGCTTTTACATTTGGAGAGTGTCATTACTCCAACTTTTTATCCCCTTCAAATCAAATTGTATATTGTGATATATATATAGTAAATTAATTTTGATATTTACCAAATAATTGAGCGTGGATTTGATG
>NW_008355277.1:749162-778048 GCF_000622305.1 Nannospalax galili
GTGGATTTGATGTGTCTTCTATGTATAGTTCAGACTATGAGTCACTAACAACTTGACAACATCAATCTTGTTCTTGAACCTTGGACTTGGGCTTCATTTTTCAATCTTTTTATTTATTTCATCCAAGTTCTATTCTGTCCCTCAAAAACTGATGTGTCTTCTATCTATAGTTCAGACTATGAGTCACTAACAACTTGACAACATCAATCTTGTTCTTGAACCTTGGACTTGGGCTTCATTTTTCAATCTTTTTATTTATTTCATCCAAGTTCTATTCTGTCCCTCAAAAACATCTTGTGAATATTCTGTTATCTTGAGATGATATGAATGTAAACATAATTATTTTCAACTTCAAATCCTATTTATTCATTGTGGGGACAGAACGAGTGACTTTTGTTTCTGACCCATACAGCAACTTTATTATACTTTCTTATTTGCTCTGGGATTTTGCTTTCCTCCTTCCGTGTTTCCAAATATTTCCTTTACACAGCCTGGTATCAAACAATGGCTAAGACAGTTATTCTTGCTTTTCTTCTCAGTTTAAAGAACAACCTTCAGTCTTTTACTACAGAGCATACTTACGGTTTTCATACACATCTTTTATGTCAAGGTGGCTTAATTATATTTATATTTTGCTGAATGTTCTTGTATTAGTTACTTTTCTGCTACTGTGATAAAGCACTTTGACCAAGGGAATTCATAGGAAGAAGAACTTTATTGAGCTTACTGTTCCAGGATCCAAGACAAATAAACCCTTTTTCCCAAAATTGATATTGGTCAGAGTGTTTTGTCACAGCAATGTGAAAGCTAACTAAAACAGTGTACAAAGTATATCTGAACTTTCAGAAAGAAGAGTTTTTTGAACTTACTGTTCCAGGATCCAGAGATTAGAGTCTGTCATGACAGGGAGGCGTGGTGAGGTGGCCATAGTAGGAGAAGAGAGCTAAGTTCAAGCAAGCAAAAACTGGAAATCCCTTAAGGCTTAAGAATGCTCTAAGCCTGCCCCCCACCTGCTTCCTCCAACAAGGCCACACCTCCTAAAACCTCCCCAAGCAGCTCAACCAACTGGGGACAAAATGTGTAAATACTTGTAGCCTAATGGGAGACATTCTCATTCAAACCACCTCAATTATTTTATGGAAGAGTGTTAGCGCTGGACAGCTTTAGTGTCAACTTGACATACCAATACTGAGGGAGCCTCAATTGGGGAAATTTCTCCAATGGACTGGCCTGTGGTCATGTCTATGAGGCATTTTCTTGATTGTTGAGTGATGTGGGATGGCCCAGTCCACTGCGGACAATGCTATCCCTGGGCAGGGGGTTTCGTATTATATAAGAAATCAGGTTGAGTGGCTTTCTTGAGTGACCAGGAGACCAAGCCACTGAGCAGCGTTCCTCCATGGCCTGAGCTCCAGGTTTCTGCCTTGAGTTCCTACCTAGGGCTCCCTCAGTGATGAATTGTGACCCAGTAGATGTAAGCCAAATAAAGTCTTTCCTCCACAAGTTGGTATTGATCAGAGTGTTTTGTCACAGCAGTTGAAAGCAAACTAGAGCAGTGTTCAAAGTATTTATCGTTTCTACCCTACGGTTTTGAAAAGTAATCTCTAGATAATTTTGGAAATTACTTATGTGATATAGGTTTATGATGGCTTGAAAGAGAATGTCTGTTACAGGCTCCAAATATTTGCACACTTTGCTCCAACTGGGCACTATTTGCAGAAGCTTAGGAAGCATGGCCTTGCTGAAGGAAGCATGTCACCAGAGGCCATCTTTGAGGGTGTACAGGGCTGCCCACTTCCAGCACTCTCTCTCTCTCTCTCTCTCTCTCTCTCTCTCTCTCTCTCTGCCTCCTGCCACATACTGAAGATGTGAGCTCTCAGCTTTCTGCTCTGCTTGCCTCCTGCCTGGCCTCCCCGGCCATGATGGACTCTACTCCCTTTGGAGCCTTAAGCACAATAAATCCTTCCTTCTATCAATTGCCTTGGTCATGGTGTTTTATCACAGAAACTTACTAAGTAAAAATTACAGGTTGCTTAATTCTTGTTTCTTTCTAAATTCTCTATTTGCACTTGTCTTTCAAATGTTCAGTTATAGACAGGCCTGGGCTAGGTGGTAGATTCATATAATACTAGCACTTGGGAGGCAGCGGAAGCAGGATTAGGAGTTCCACATCATCCATTGCTATATCCCAAATTGGTATTTATTATTTATTTGTTTTACTGAGGTTTATATATTGCATATAAAGATCTTAATCAAATTGAGACTCCCCTCTCCCATCCGTATACTCCACCCCACCACTAGATTCCATTCTATCACATATGTTAAGTCCTATGCAGTCAAACATTTGTACCCAGATGTCCCTTGGTACAAGTTCAACTACTGGAGTCTAGTCAGCCCATCTAGAGTTACTTCATTTAAAAGCCTACTCTTCTTCATCCAGCAGTAATCAGTTGCCAATAGCTCTTAGGCCAGTGTTGGGGCTGGTTGCCTATTTCCCCCTTTCTAAAGTTGAGCCCAACCTACAATACATCAGATCCTGTCTCCAAACAAAAATAATAAGTAAATTAAAAAATAGAAAGATGAACTACAACGAGATTTGCCTTGGTATGGCTAAGCTTACTTTTTGGATGGCTTCAGTCAATGTGTAATTGATTATCTCTCATTCTCTTCCGTTTCCTGTCGTCCAGTCTTCCCCCGTAAGCCTGGCTATTGGCTGTGTGGTGTCTCAGTATCTCCTAACCCGCTCACATTTATTTTTTACTCTTAATTGCTATTCTACTCTCTGAAAATTTAGCAATTCTTTCTTCTGTCTGTTCACATCTGCTACTGAATCCATCCAGTGAATTTCCCATTTCAATTATTTTACTTTTTGGTTCTAGAATTTTCTCCTTCTCAACACCTTCCTTTACATATTTGGTCAGCATAGAGCTATTTAAAATCTGCTTTCAGACATTTTGAGGACAAATTTTTACTGCTTTATTTTTGTTTTTTCATTGGATGGGTTTCCTTTCTAGTTTCGTTCTTTGCCTTTTGGTTAAAATCTGCATTTGCATCTGATATCATAATTCTGAAAATCACATGAATGTTCTTTTCCAGTTCTTAAAAACATTATTATTCTATTCATTTTTTTATTAATAGGTTTTATTTTATTGTTGTAGAGTTTGTGCTAAGAATCACTTTTATATGCTACCTGAATGTATTCTTAGGACCTTCAGTCTGAATCATTTCCTGTACCTGTACAGTCACCTTATAGGTTTTGTCACCCTAATACACTTAGCCTCTTTTGAACACCCTAATAGTTATTACCTTGTTCCTGAAAATGAATAAAATGTAAGTTGATAAGGACAAATATTGGGAGATTCATTCAGTGCCACTCCATTCATTCAGAGGTGTGACATCAGCAAAAATTGGACAAAAAAACACAATAGTATTTGCATCGCTATTTTTCATCCCATTGTCATGAGCAATACCATAGGGACTGTCATGTTAATGTGAGAACACAGTCCCCTAGGGACAGTCATGTAGATGTGTGAACACAGGCTTCTAGGTACAGTCGTGTAGATGTGAGAACACAGTCCTCTAGGTACATTTGTATAGATGTGAGAACACAGTCACCTAGGGACATTCGTGTAGATGTGAGAACACAGTCACCTAGGGACATTTGTATAGATGTGAGAACACCATCCTCTAGCACAGTCCTGTAGACGTGAGAACACAGTCCCCTAGGGACAGTCATGTATATGTGAGAACACAGTCCGCTAGGGACAGTCCTGTAGATGTGAGAGCACAGTCCCCTAGGGACAGTCCTGTAGATGTGAGAAGACAGTCCCCTAGGGACAGTCCTGTAGATGTGAGAAGACAGTCCCCTAGGGACAGTCCTGTAGATGTGAGAAGACAGTCCCCTAGGGACAGTCCTGTAGATGTGAGAAGACAGTCCCCTAGGGACAGTCCTGTAGATGTGAGAAGACAGTCCCCTAGGGACAGTCCTGTAGATGTGAGAAGACAGTCCCCTAGGGACAGTCCTGTAGATGTGAGAAGACAGTCCCCTAGGGACAGTCCTGTAGATGTGAGAAGACAGTCCCCTAGGGACAGTCCTGTAGATGTGAGAAGACAGTCCCCTAGGGACAGTCCTGTAGATGTGAGAAGACAGTCCCCTAGGGACAGTCCTGTAGATGTGAGAAGACAGTCCCCTAGGGACAGTCCTGTAGATGTGAGAAGACAGTCCCCTAGGGACAGTCCTGTAGATGTGAGAAGACAGTCCCCTAGGGACAGTCCTGTAGATGTGAGAAGACAGTCCCCTAGGGACAGTCCTGTAGATGTGAGAAGACAGTCCCCTAGGGACAGTCCTGTAGATGTGAGAAGACAGTCCCCTAGGGACAGTCCTGTAGATGTGAGAAGACAGTCCCCTAGGGACAGTCCTGTAGATGTGAGAAGACAGTCCCCTAGGGACAGTCCTGTAGATGTGAGAAGACAGTCCCCTAGGGACAGTCCTGTAGATGTGAGAAGACAGTCCCCTAGGGACAGTCCTGTAGATGTGAGAAGACAGTCCCCTAGGGACAGTCCTGTAGATGTGAGAAGACAGTCCCCTAGGGACAGTCCTGTAGATGTGAGAAGACAGTCCCCTAGGGACAGTCCTGTAGATGTGAGAAGACAGTCCCCTAGGGACAGTCCTGTAGATGTGAGAAGACAGTCCCCTAGGGACAGTCCTGTAGATGTGAGAAGACAGTCCCCTAGGGACAGTCCTGTAGATGTGAGAAGACAGTCCCCTAGGGACAGTCCTGTAGATGTGAGAAGACAGTCCCCTAGGGACAGTCCTGTAGATGTGAGAAGACAGTCCCCTAGGGACAGTCCTGTAGATGTGAGAAGACAGTCCCCTAGGGACAGTCCTGTAGATGTGAGAAGACAGTCCCCTAGGGACAGTCCTGTAGATGTGAGAAGACAGTCCCCTAGGGACAGTCCTGTAGATGTGAGAAGACAGTCCCCTAGGGACAGTCCTGTAGATGTGAGAAGACAGTCCCCTAGGGACAGTCCTGTAGATGTGAGAAGACAGTCCCCTAGGGACAGTCCTGTAGATGTGAGAAGACAGTCCCCTAGGGACAGTCCTGTAGATGTGAGAAGACAGTCCCCTAGGGACAGTCCTGTAGATGTGAGAAGACAGTCCCCTAGGGACAGTCCTGTAGATGTGAGAAGACAGTCCCCTAGGGACAGTCCTGTAGATGTGAGAAGACAGTCCCCTAGGGACAGTCCTGTAGATGTGAGAAGACAGTCCCCTAGGGACAGTCCTGTAGATGTGAGAAGACAGTCCCCTAGGGACAGTCCTGTAGATGTGAGAAGACAGTCCCCTAGGGACAGTCCTGTAGATGTGAGAAGACAGTCCCCTAGGGACAGTCCTGTAGATGTGAGAAGACAGTCCCCTAGGGACAGTCCTGTAGATGTGAGAAGACAGTCCCCTAGGGACAGTCCTGTAGATGTGAGAAGACAGTCCCCTAGGGACAGTCCTGTAGATGTGAGAAGACAGTCCCCTAGGGACAGTCCTGTAGATGTGAGAAGACAGTCCCCTAGGGACAGTCCTGTAGATGTGAGAAGACAGTCCCCTAGGGACAGTCCTGTAGATGTGAGAAGACAGTCCCCTAGGGACAGTCCTGTAGATGTGAGAAGACAGTCCCCTAGGGACAGTCCTGTAGATGTGAGAAGACAGTCCCCTAGGGACAGTCCTGTAGATGTGAGAAGACAGTCCCCTAGGGACAGTCCTGTAGATGTGAGAAGACAGTCCCCTAGGGACAGTCCTGTAGATGTGAGAAGACAGTCCCCTAGGGACAGTCCTGTAGATGTGAGAAGACAGTCCCCTAGGGACAGTCCTGTAGATGTGAGAAGACAGTCCCCTAGGGACAGTCCTGTAGATGTGAGAAGACAGTCCCCTAGGGACAGTCCTGTAGATGTGAGAAGACAGTCCCCTAGGGACAGTCCTGTAGATGTGAGAAGACAGTCCCCTAGGGACAGTCCTGTAGATGTGAGAAGACAGTCCCCTAGGGACAGTCCTGTAGATGTGAGAAGACAGTCCCCTAGGGACAGTCCTGTAGATGTGAGAAGACAGTCCCCTAGGGACAGTCCTGTAGATGTGAGAAGACAGTCCCCTAGGGACAGTCCTGTAGATGTGAGAAGACAGTCCCCTAGGGACAGTCCTGTAGATGTGAGAAGACAGTCCCCTAGGGACAGTCCTGTAGATGTGAGAAGACAGTCCCCTAGGGACAGTCCTGTAGATGTGAGAAGACAGTCCCCTAGGGACAGTCCTGTAGATGTGAGAAGACAGTCCCCTAGGGACAGTCCTGTAGATGTGAGAAGACAGTCCCCTAGGGACAGTCCTGTAGATGTGAGAAGACAGTCCCCTAGGGACAGTCCTGTAGATGTGAGAAGACAGTCCCCTAGGGACAGTCCTGTAGATGTGAGAAGACAGTCCCCTAGGGACAGTCCTGTAGATGTGAGAAGACAGTCCCCTAGGGACAGTCCTGTAGATGTGAGAAGACAGTCCCCTAGGGACAGTCCTGTAGATGTGAGAAGACAGTCCCCTAGGGACAGTCCTGTAGATGTGAGAAGACAGTCCCCTAGGGACAGTCCTGTAGATGTGAGAAGACAGTCCCCTAGGGACAGTCCTGTAGATGTGAGAAGACAGTCCCCTAGGGACAGTCCTGTAGATGTGAGAAGACAGTCCCCTAGGGACAGTCCTGTAGATGTGAGAAGACAGTCCCCTAGGGACAGTCCTGTAGATGTGAGAAGACAGTCCCCTAGGGACAGTCCTGTAGATGTGAGAAGACAGTCCCCTAGGGACAGTCCTGTAGATGTGAGAAGACAGTCCCCTAGGGACAGTCCTGTAGATGTGAGAAGACAGTCCCCTAGGGACAGTCCTGTAGATGTGAGAAGACAGTCCCCTAGGGACAGTCCTGTAGATGTGAGAAGACAGTCCCCTAGGGACAGTCCTGTAGATGTGAGAAGACAGTCCCCTAGGGACAGTCCTGTAGATGTGAGAAGACAGTCCCCTAGGGACAGTCCTGTAGATGTGAGAAGACAGTCCCCTAGGGACAGTCCTGTAGATGTGAGAAGACAGTCCCCTAGGGACAGTCCTGTAGATGTGAGAAGACAGTCCCCTAGGGACAGTCCTGTAGATGTGAGAAGACAGTCCCCTAGGGACAGTCCTGTAGATGTGAGAAGACAGTCCCCTAGGGACAGTCCTGTAGATGTGAGAAGACAGTCCCCTAGGGACAGTCCTGTAGATGTGAGAAGACAGTCCCCTAGGGACAGTCCTGTAGATGTGAGAAGACAGTCCCCTAGGGACAGTCCTGTAGATGTGAGAAGACAGTCCCCTAGGGACAGTCCTGTAGATGTGAGAAGACAGTCCCCTAGGGACAGTCCTGTAGATGTGAGAAGACAGTCCCCTAGGGACAGTCCTGTAGATGTGAGAAGACAGTCCCCTAGGGACAGTCCTGTAGATGTGAGAAGACAGTCCCCTAGGGACAGTCCTGTAGATGTGAGAAGACAGTCCCCTAGGGACAGTCCTGTAGATGTGAGAAGACAGTCCCCTAGGGACAGTCCTGTAGATGTGAGAAGACAGTCCCCTAGGGACAGTCCTGTAGATGTGAGAAGACAGTCCCCTAGGGACAGTCCTGTAGATGTGAGAAGACAGTCCCCTAGGGACAGTCCTGTAGATGTGAGAAGACAGTCCCCTAGGGACAGTCCTGTAGATGTGAGAAGACAGTCCCCTAGGGACAGTCCTGTAGATGTGAGAAGACAGTCCCCTAGGGACAGTCCTGTAGATGTGAGAAGACAGTCCCCTAGGGACAGTCCTGTAGATGTGAGAAGACAGTCCCCTAGGGACAGTCCTGTAGATGTGAGAAGACAGTCCCCTAGGGACAGTCCTGTAGATGTGAGAACACAGTCCCCTAGGGACAGTCCTGTAGATGTGAGAACACAGTCCCCTAGGGACAGTCCTGTAGATGTGAGAAGACAGTCCCCTAGGGACAGTCCTGTAGATGTGAGAAGACAGTCCCCTAGGGACAGTCCTGTAGATGTGAGAAGACAGTCCCCTAGGGACAGTCCTGTAGATGTGAGAACACAGTCCCCTAGGGACAGTCGTGTAGATGTGAGAACACAGTCTTCTAGGGACAGTCGTGTAGATGTGAGAACACAGTCCTCTAGGGACAGTCGTGTGGATGTGAGAACACAGTCCCCTAGCACAGTCCTGTAGATGTGAGAACACAGTCCCCTAGCACAGTCCTGTAGATGTGAGAACACAGTCCCCTAGGGACAGTCATGTAGTTGTGAGAATAGTCCTCTAAGGACAGTAGTGCAGATGCATGAACACAGTCTTTTCTCCTGTAAATTGTGTGCAGATTGCTCTAAGAGTATATTTATAACCAAGTACCTGGGTCAAGACTCGATAAATCCTACTAAGAACTGAAATTGGTTAAATTGGTTAAAATTAACTAAGTTTAATTTCCAGTCCTTTTCTTCATACTGAGAAGTCTTACTAGTACACTTGCTGTGTTAGAAAAGATGGGCTATAGAAATGTTTGTTTGCTATGAAATATGTATTTTTTTATATTCTGTCCTCCAGAAATGTAGAAACATTTGTAATATAGAAGAGGGCAGAGCAGATTCTTTTATGATATGATTTAGTCTCAGGAATGATGAACTAATTACATTTTCTTTTAGCATATGCCCATTCTCAGATGACCACCAAAGTAAAACAGTAGTATATAAGTATATAAGTACAGTCCTACACTGTACCTATCCATCAGCAAAACTTCCTATAAGACAAAATAACAGAAAATAGCGAAAAAATGAACAAAATAATTATTGACATTAAAGAAGTAATTGTATAGGTAGAATTTGATGTGGATTGTTTCGTTGATATAATTTTAGATATTTAACTCTATTTTACATAATGAAAGATTTTTGTATATATTAAAATAAACATAAATATTTATGACACTCAAATACATATTATAACCCATCCAAGTTAGTTACCTTAATTTATAAATGAAATGAAAAAAAACAAAATCATCTGGCTGATACTCAGAAGCACTAACAGACTCACTACAAACGTTGTAATTTGTTTCTAGAGTCAGTTTTTTGCCCCTGAACTAAAGTCCTTTTGATTGCACTTAACAGATTATAGTTTTACAGAACAACCAGATAATTAAGAGTGCCAAATATAGGGTTCTGTCGAGAGAGAGAGAGAGAGAGAGAGAGAGAGAGAGAGAGAGAGAGAAAAAAAATATCAAACAAAAATGAATAGAAATCTGTCACACTCGAGAGCATTTGATCATTTGGAGGAGGTGGGCTGCCATATGGCAGAGCCTCAATAAATGTTTAATCACAGTAAGAATGGCGAGAATAGGACCAACAAATAACAATAATTAATTAAAGTGATCTACCATAAAATTAGCAGAAGCTCCCTTACAAAGAGAACCTAAAGAATGGTATGGTTAAATGGAATTCTTAAAAGACAGCCACATCGTAAGTGCTTATTAAATGCTTTGCTCTAATATGTCATTATTGTTTTCTAAATTATATGTTTTGATTAGATAAAACAACTCACTATTGAATGACAAATACCTGTACTATTTTTTTTTACTTTCATTTCTCCTTGGCCCATAGATTTTATACATAATGTCATCATGCAGTATTGTTGATCCAGTTACTCTGTGGCTTCATGTTGGAGTCAGGTGGAAGGAAAGAGTAGAGTTTAATGTGGTGTAGCTAGGAAAAACAGGAAAAAGAAGCCAGTAAAAGAAATCACTATCACCAGGCAAATAAGAATTCTCAGCTCTGAAAGAAGCAGAGTTTTCAAAAGCATAACTGCCAACACATCAAAAAGAGAAGCTTGTGAGGCCTGCAAAGACCCCTGGCCATAATCAAATGTCGATGGACATAATTACGGAAAGTCACAAGGTGAGATTATATAATGAAAACTTTATCATAGCATACTTGAAAAGAATTTTAGGATGACTACCAATTAATGCCACATAAATTCTACCCTGAACACTTTACTATAATTGGTTTCTTCAGACATATTTATATTTGTACTCATCTATCAATCTTTCTCACTTTTGATAGAATCTCTATGGAGCTGGCATAAATCAACTTACTTATTCTTAAATGTGTTGTTGCCTGTAACTTTTGAAAGGGCAAATTTCAAATCCTATGGTAACATGTTTACATTTTTCTAATTATTTGAGAATTGAACACTATGTTCAAATAAAAGATATATGATCTATTCCCTAATGGAACACTTTCTGTAATTTCAAGAGAAAAATGCAAGATTAAAATTAGGTTAGAATGAAATTTCTTTGTGCCTAATAATGAAATATTTGCATCTTGCTGAGATTTCCTTAAGAATTACCTTATTCATATCAAAGTTACATCTAAATTACATGCAAATATACTTTTAACAACCTATTGATTTTCTACATAGTTTTATATGAATTTATTGATTCAAAAATTCTCTATTAATGAGACGATATAAACAATTCCACTTCATTTCATTGACAAAGCATATAAGAAACATTGCATAGCTATATAGTTGCCATGTATTTATATACAATGTTTCATTGCTTCTATGTTATTGACTTTTTGAGAACTTCTTACATGGGAACAATGTATTTTTACCACATCACCCCTTGCTCCCCTTACACATCTCCCAGTGTCTCCCTATCACTCTCAAACTCATGTAACACTTCTCCTCTCCCTCTGTCTCCCCTTCCTTCTCCCTCTCCCACTCAGTGAGTTTCCCCTTTATTCCCTTGGTTGTTTCTTTCGTTGTACAGAAGCTTTGTAGCTTAATGAGATCCCCCTTGTTCATTACTGACTTTAATGCCTGGGCCTTGAACTGATGTTCAATTCATAAAGTTTTTTTCCTACATCTATATCTTAGAGGATGCTGCCTATGTTTTCTTCTAGCAGTTTCAGAATTTCAGGTTTTATATTGAGGTATTTGATCAATTTGGATATGACTTTCATGCAACGTGAAAGATAAAGATCCAATTTCATTCTTCTACAGGTGGAGATCCAATTTTGCCAGCACCATTTGCTGAAGATGGTGTCTTTCATCCAGTGTGTGTTTTTGGCACCTTTGACAAATATCAGGTGACTGAAATTGTGTGTACTCAGGTTTGGGTCTTCTACTGTATTCCATTGATTGTCTGTTTTTGTGCCAGTACCATGCTGATTTTATGACTATAGATCTGTAATATAGTCTGTGATCTAGTATGATGATCCCCCTAGTGTTGTTCATTTTGCCCAAGACTACTTTGGATATCAGGGTTCTTTTGTGATTCCATATGAATTTTAGGATGATTTCTTTTACTAGCTCTGTGAAGAATGTCATGGGTATTTTGAATGGCATTGTGTTGAATCTAAAAATTGCTTTTGGTAAGGTGGTCACTTTCACAATATTAATTCTACAGTCCATGAGCATGGCAGGTCTTTCCATTTCCTAGTGTCTTCCTCTATCTCTTTCTTTAAAGATTTAACATTTTTATTAAACAGATCTTTACTGTCTTTGGTTAGGCTTATTCCTAAATATTTTTTTGAGATTATTGTGAATGTGAGGCTTTCCTTGAATGATTTTTCTGATTGTTATTGGTATATAGAAAAGCTACTGAGTTTTCTAATTTGATTTTGTAATCAGCCAATTTATTGAAAGTATTAAGCATTTTTCACAGTTTTCTGATGGAATTTTTGGGATCTCATGTATAATAACATATAATCTGCAAATAGTGATAATTTGACCTCTTCTTTTCCAATTAGTACTTCTTTAATTGCCTTCTCTTGTCTTATTGGTCTTCCAAGAGTTTCAAGCACTATATTGAAAAGGAGTGGACATCCTTGTCTGGTTCCTGATTTTAATGGAAATGCTTCCAGTTTTTCCCCATTAAGGATTATGTTGGCTATAGGTTTGTTGTGTATAGCTTTAATTATGTTGAGGTATGTTCCCTCCAGTTCAATCCTTGTAGGACATTTGTGTGTTTTTTTAATTTTTATTTTATATGTATGAGTGCTATATCTGTAAGTGTATAAGTGCACCCATAACATGTAGTGCCCACAAAGGACAGAAGAGGACGTTGGGTCTCCTAGAACTGGAGATACAAAGGGTTGTTAGCCACCATGTGGGAGCTGGGGTTGAAACTCAGGTCCTCTACAAAAACAGCCAATGTTCTTAACCATTGGTCCGAATCTCCAGCCCCTCCTTCTAGGGCTGTTAATATGAATGTATGTTGGATTTTTGTCAAAGGCCAGTTCTGAATCTATTGGGATGACCATGTGATTTTTGCCTTGAAGTCCATTTACGTTTTATTATATATATTGAACCATCCCTGCTTCTCTGGAATAAAGCCGACTTGATCACGGTGGATGATCCTTACACTGTGTGTCTCTCTGTCGTTTGTGGTGAGTACTATGTTGAGTTTACTTGGATCTACGTTCATTAGGATATGGGTGTATGGTTTTCTTTTTTTGTTGCATCTTTATCTGGCTGTGGTATTAGAGTGATAATGGCTTCACAGAAGGCATTTGGGAGTTCTCTGTTTCTATCTTTTTGAATAATTTAAGCAGTATTGGTTGTAGATATTCTTTGAGTATCTGGTAGAATTCTGCTGTTAATCCCTCTGGGCCTGGGCTTTTTGTTTGTCAGGAGGTTTTGTATTACGGTTTCAATTTCCTTATTTGTTGTTTGTCTGTTTAAGCTGTTGATCTCTTCTTGGTTTAAGTTTGATAGTACCCATGGCTTAGAAATTCACCCAACTACATTTAGATTTTCAAATTTAATGGAGTATAGGCTTCTAACGTGTTCACTTACAATGTCTGGACGTGTGTGTGTGTGTGTGTGTGTGTGAGTGTGAAAAAAAAACCTAATTATCCCTCAATTGACAAATGAATAGTTAAAATGTGGTAGATTTACAGTATAGAGTTCTACTAGGCAGTAAGAAAAAAATGAAATTATAAAACTTGCAGGTACATGAATGGAACTAGAGAGTTTATGCTAAGTGAAGTAATACAAACACAGAAAAGCAAGCAGTGTATGTTCTCCCTCATTTGTTGTTCATGGCAACAATCCCTTATATGAGAGTATGTACCCTACTGTAACACTAGGATACAGAAAAATAGAGAGAAAACATGAAGCAAAGGGAAAAAAAAAGAGCCCAAAGAGGGATATGGGAGGGAACAGATGTTATGGAGGGGGATGGTCAGGAGAGTGGAAGTGGTCAGCTGGGAGGGGAGAGAGGAGGGACATGCAGGGGTTCATAGTGGTGGTGGAGGAGGGAACTTAGGAAAGGGGGAATGGTGGGAGGCTGTGGGTGTTGGGGGGAGGGTGGGAATAATGGGGGCACTTGGACTGGGGAGGGAGGACAGAGGTTAGAAGGGTGGGAGAAAGGAGAGATAAATGGAGCTTGAGGGTCTAGGGAAGCCAGAGGGAAATGTGTTGGCTCTGGAACACCTGGGGACATGCACATATGGTGTGTGAACAGTGGTGCACATGTAAACCTGGAGCTGCAAGGCAAGGAGCACCAGGCCAGATGGGAGAGACCTCCCTTCGTGTGGTTGATCAGAGTCATCCAAGAGACTCCCAAAATAGCTTATGTTATTGCCAGAGCTCTCGCTTATCTCCCAGAACTCAAGACAACACCATACTCAGGAAGATAGGACATACTTCAGACCAAACACTTGGAGCAATGGAGCAGAAGCTAACCTCCAAACCTTCTACCTGAAGTTTACCTCTCATAATTGTAGCAGATACTATGCAAACTGAGAAGGGAGAAAATCAATCAGTGGTTAAACCCAGCCCTGAAGCCTAATAATCATAATGACTGGCACAGCAAACTACCTCTATTGATTTACTAATGGCACTTATCTGGTAGGTAATCAACAGCTATCTGATTGGATTTAAAGCCCTATCAGTGGGAGTGAACTCATGGGTGGCACTGTAAACAGCCAAATACACATGGCTGGAGAGGTCGTAGGTCCTAGAGAAAACCCTATCCTTGTCATATCTTTAAACAAATGAAATTTCTTACCATATGCTAAATACGGATCCTCATATTTATAGGCAAGCATACTATACACCACTCATCAAAAAAGCTTCTTTTTGCAACAGATGGAGACTATTATAGCATTCAACAACTGGCCACATGCAAAAATTGTATGTTTGAGAGATGCCCCATCCTAGGAGACACATCTACAGTGGAACCTATGCGCCCAAGGTTCATGGAACACAGTGGACCAGGAGGTAGAGAGAAAACTAGTGCACCCCTCAACTCTCACCAGTGAAACTCTCTTAGACAACAGAGTGAGATGCACACAGAAGACCACAGCTCACCATGTTTTAGAGAATAAGAGATTGTATACTATGTGTCCATGGATAGGAATCCTATATTAAACCTTACCCACCCATGTATGTATGTGTGTATGTATGTATGTGTGTATGTATGTATGAATGTATATGGAACAATAATAACCAAAGAGGACAAGTAATTGGAACAAAGTGGGGGACATGGGAATTAGAACAGTCAGGGATAGGAATAATGTAAATACAATACTCGTCTAAGAAATTTTCAGGAAAAAAAATAACATTGTCCAAATTAGAGAACTGAGAATTAGATAAATGCTATTTGATATTCTGGGACCACCGAGGCTAAGGGACCATTGCAGAAGAGAGGGATGAAAAATTGTAAGAGTCAGGGTTAGTCCATGAACATAAGGAAACAGAGGCTTTTAGGATTGGAAACCTGCTCATGTGAACTTGTGGCCATGGTGGCATCAAGCACAAGACCCACGCCAACTCAATCAGAAAAGGGCCGAGTGTGGAGCAGGGAAATGGGCAGCCACCCGGCCCTCACTGGGGAACTTTAGATACTGAGTACTGCTGGGCGAGGGAGAGTAGACCTTACTTATGATCTCTAGATAGGCTGACTAGGCTCTATTGGATAAAGTTGCACCGAAGGACATCTGGGTACACCTGCTTGACTGGATGTGACTTAACATGTATGGCATAATGCATGAGGTCTGGTGGGGGGTGGGTTGAGGGCGTGAATCAGGGAAGGAGTCTATATTTCATTAAGAACTGTTTATGAAATGTACAAAAGTTCAATAAAGACTAAAACAAACAAAAAAGAAATTTGTTGCAATGTTTCTACCCTCTCTTCTGCAATGATCCCTGAACCTTGTACGGAGGGTGACATTCCATTTAGAGGTCAGTACTCTACAGTCTTTTATTCACCTGCTTATTGACAAGGTGTTGGTGTATATATTCATCGCCATGCCCTGCAAAAGAGAAGTTTCTCTTGTAAGAGTGGAGAGATGCATTCATCTGTTGGTATGAAGTCTGCAGCAAAACACTAGTTGCTAGACATGACATCTTCATTGCACAGGAACACTCGCCGAGACTGTGACTGCATGCACAAGTGTTGTACATGATCAAGCCAGCCAAAATCTCAGGATGGAGGTGGAAGATGACCAGGAAGTCTGAGCCTTTGCTGAACTACTGGCCACTGATGCTGCTGAAGAAGGAAGAGTTGGTTCTCCTCAGGAGCGTGGCCCTGAGAGGCGATGCCTGCTCCAATCGATCATCCTGTACCTCTGCACATACAGACAGCACTAAGAGGACGCAGAACATTTTAAAAATAGAGACATGAAGTTGGGAGTGAGAAATGTTGAGGGGCCATAGTGGAAGAATTGCTGCGGAGAGAACGGGGATTGGATTTCCTCAAAATATATCATATGCATGATATGTTTATATTATATGCATGACATGCTAAACAGAATGTATTATTGTGTATATTTATTTTTCAGGTAACTAGTCTATTATTCAAGGAGCATGGTCAATACTATGGATACATTCAGATACAGTCTCAGACTATCAAACAACCTTTATCTAATGCTCAGTTCTATGATTTGGACAATCTCACCTTTTTAATTTTTTTTAGAATTTCCTACATGAGTATTGTATGTATATTATTTCCATCCCTCCAAGTTCCTTCCTACTTCCGTGTCCTTACCTCCTTCCAATTACTTGTCTCCTTCTTAGATTGTTACATATACATACACATATCCATATATATGAATATATATATATATATATATAGAGAGAGAGAGAGAGAGAGTGCATTGAGTGCATTTAGTGGTGGTCTTGTGCACCTGTGTTTAGGGATGTCCACTTGGTTTTAGATAACCTCTCAGAGAGCTAGTCCCTGGAGAAAACTGGTTTTCCCTCCTCAGCATCTAACCCTCTTAGACAGTATTTGCCTTTGACTCTTGATCTGCAGGTGGGATGCTATGAAATCTCCCCCATCCACCCTGGCATGTTAACTGTGTTTGTCATTACTCACATCCTGTTAGGCTGCTATACTGTGGAGATCCTGTTGGTGTACCTTCCCCATCATGTCTAGCATCATTTAGTAGCCGCATCTTTTTTATCCTTGTGCCACTCACATTCTTTCTGCCCCCTTTTCTGATCTGTTCCCTGAACCTTAGGGGTAGAGGTTACATGGCCCATGTATCACTTAGGGCTGGGCACCTCAGTCATTTATTCTCTGCCATAGTCTAGTCGTGGAACTTTGTAATAGTTGGGCAATGTCTTCATATTTAATTATTTATGTAAGTACTATATTATTTCTTTGATGTTTTATAATCTTCTAATAAGCTGTAAAACCTTAAGACTTTTCATTGTAAACCTGGATCTTAATATTATTTTCAATATATTCCAGAAAGTTTTCATGAATATAGTATTATTTTATTTAACACTGTTATTTATTTTAAATGCTTAATACCTTTCCAAGGTTTAGACTTTTCAAATAACCTGTATACTCCTAAAATATTACCTAAAATACTCATAGGATTAAAAGGCATATACCAGTGATTAAAATTATAGCTATAAAGCTATAAAATACATTTGTATAATTATACAACTGAGAGGAATTCAATGCCTCATCAGTAATAACCAAAAATAGTAAGAGTGTGTGAGCCTGAAGGTAATTAGAATACATTATATACATGTGTAAAATTATCAAAGAACAAAATTAATAAATAGAAAGTTAAGAAATACATAGATACACATAATCTTTATTTCAAAGGTAGGCTATTGCCTGGAATATACAGGTAAATACAAGATGTGGGATCTGTTTTAAGATTCCAGGAAAAAATCCTACTGTAATTAAGATTCCCCAGGGCTGAGACATAATCCTTGAAGGCTGAAGTGTGTTAGGGTCTCAGTGGTATTATATGAAGCAATATAAACATCAAGAAAACACAGCTCCAGGGGAAAGACACCTGCTCCTTATTGAGCCTTTAAACCCTGGTAATCTAATACATAGACAATTTGAAGGTATCTATATATAATTTACATGTTTCTCAGTCAAATGCTTTATTAAATTTTCTCCCTATGTTAAAATAACAAATTTTAATGAGACCAAATTTCAATATTGGACCATATTTTGAAAATCACTCTATCTGGCTGGAATTTTATTTCTTATAGGATGGTTTTCTGTTACTTTTGTTGTCATTGTTTTTGTCTTTTGAAGCAGGGTGTCACTGTGTAGCCCCAACTAGCCTGGAACTGGCTGTGATCTCACAGCAATCTGCCTGCCTCTGCCTCCAGAGTGTTGGATTAAAGGTGTGCATCACCAAGCCCGGCCCCCAGAATTTTTCTGTTTTAAAGATATAATGACTAGGACAATAAGGTTTAATTACCATATTTATATAAAGTAATAATTCATACCAGGTATGGGAGCATGCCTACTTCTTGGGAAGCAGGAATCTCAGGCAAGGAGTTTGTTCCATCATGCTAGCCTGTGCCATTTCTTTGGGAATTTTCTTGATTGCTAATTGATATGGGGTGCCCAGCCTCTGTGGGCAATATCATCGCTAGGCAGGAAGGGTTGGCTTCTACAGGAAAGGCAGCCAAGGAGGAGCTTGGGATCAAGCGAGACACCAGCTTTCTCCCCTGGGTTTGCCACAAGCTTCTACTTTTGTGCCTGCCCTGACTTCCTCAGTGATGAACTGTGACCTGGAAGAACAAGATGGAACAAACTTTCCTCTCCAAGTTGACTTCAGTCATGGTGGTCATCCCAGGAGCAGAAACAAAACCAAGGCAGACATATTCTTTGAGTTATTCACAACTGTGTAATGTCTAAACAGTTTAACGATAGCATAACCTCGTGTCATGAATCCATTCCTTTATAACCAGTTATTGATCCTTCACCTTAAACGTCAAATCAATTCCCCCAAGAAGTAAAATTGACAAAACTTACATTGCTGAAGCATTTGAGCTATAGCTTTCTCCATTTCTTCATTCATATACAGTTTAGCATTTTTTTGTTATTTGCATACATGCGTGTGTGTGTGTGTGTGTGTGTGTGTGTGTGCCTGCCTGTGTGTTTGCATGGGCATATGCACACACTATGTGTATAAAAGTGCTCTCGGAAGCCAGGAGAGGGTGGCAGATCCCCTTGAGCTGGAGTTTACAGTTGTTTGTGAGCTTCCTACACCTGTGCTGGGAACTGAACTCTGATCTTCTGCAAGAGTAGTGTGTGCTTTTAACTGCTGATTAATCTCTCCAGTCCATAGTTCATATTTTTAGCAAAGGAAATGTTTGGGAATATAGGTGTGTATCAAAAGAAATATATGGAAATGGAAGAAGGTCAAGAGGTCATGACTGGTTTTCAACGTTTAATGAATAACATTTTGTCATGAATGTGACTTGTCTTCAAAAGCTGTTGACCTAAAGAGAACTCAAAGGGAAGAAATTCACAGGCTTGATCCCTGTGCTGAGGACACCCTTGATGTAGAGTCATGAAACTTCTACAGGGAACTTTGTGTAGGTACTGAAAGGTAAATTTTGAAACTGGGAAGATTCCCAAGTATAAGGATCTGAGTTTCATTCCCCAGAACCCACACAAAAACCTGGCTTCCTAGCACGCAAGTTTAATGCCCACAGTCCTCAGGCAAGTAGTATAAAACATGGAAAGCCTCTGGCAATCGTAGACCAGCTAACTAGGTGTACACAGCCATGACCTATGAAGAGTCTGTCTTAAATAAGATAGAAGTCGAGGACCAACACACTATGCAAAGTAACCCCCACAGTTTAGAACAAAAAGAATTAGAGTTTCAAGATGTGATATTGATGAGTTTTTCTCTGGTTGTATGTGGAGTAACCAGGAGATTTTATGGAGACAGAAACAAGTGATTCATTTTGTCCACCCATTGAATATCATTGTACTTTTAATGAACAGCACTACTGACAGATTTTTTTTACAGCCTTGTAAATCCAAACAACACATTCAGTACAATTCGGCCTGATCCTAATCATTTGTAAAAAGCATGCTATTCAGAATAAATACCCAGAAAATGAAAGCTTGTGTTTCCAGGAGACATTCATTTTCACTATGTTTGTTTACAGCAAGTCTCCACGATGTGAACACAACCTGTTTTTAAGATGTCAGAAACCTGTAATGATCAGCATCACTACATGTATTAAAGCACTTAGTTTCTACACCTTAAATAATATATTGCTACAGGATTATTTGTGCTATAGAATGCATTTATATCTACTAGGCTTCCCCAGCATGTGGGTTTAACCACCTAATAAATCCTCTTTTGCTTTTAAACACAAGACTATATTTATAGGAAGCAATTTCAAATGGATGTGTTTTTTTGAGAGTGTGATTTTCTGTGCAGTTTTAATTCCAGTATTGAATTTTGCTGTTGTGTTTTATGGTACTCTATATTTGTAAATATTTTTCTAGATATTATTAAATTCATAAGACCATAACATGGGTTGAACCTTGGAAAAGTTATCATTATAAAGGAAATTTGTGGAGAAGAAAGTCATACTTTTTTTGCCAGCAATATTTGGCATTTAATTTTCATCCTAGGAATATTTTGATGTCCAATTTGCTTTGGAACAATTTGCTATGCAGCAGGGAAACCTCAAAACTATTAATTATTGACTGACAGCAGCCTTATTAAGGAAGTAAAAATAACAATAAAATCTAGCTGAGAATTTCATCAAATCAAGAAAAGGAGATTTGCAGCTTTCAACCTGTCTTGTCTTTAAAGCGCCTGCAGTGACATGGTCTCTCCTTGACAGCCGAAGGTCTGCCTTGAAGCATGGCCAGTACATTAGTGAGTGTACTGTGTTCTTTCTTGTCCAGCAATGAAAAAGTTGTGACATGTGAAATTTGGGACCGAGGACACGGGTTTGGTTCCCTGCACCCACATGGTGTCTAAGAACTCTCTGTAATTCCAGTTCCAAGGGATATGATGCCTACTCTGTCTTCCAGGAGTATTTCATACATGTGGTACATTCATGCAGTCAAAAGCACACATAATGTATAAAATGAAAATATTTAAAAATTTAAAAAGTTGTGATATAGATAACAGAAAACAGTGCAAATGTAAATGTATGACACAAAAGCATGTATTTTTACACAAAAAATCCTGCTGCAATTTAGTACTATTTATAATAAATGTATATACTTATATAATTTCTTAAATATATGGCATTGTCCACAGGGATTCTGAACCTTTGATAACCTTGATTCATGGAGTTGCTCGTGTAAAGCATTCAATGATATCCATTAAATAATTGATAAACTGGCAAAGAAAACTCCATTATTACATGCATCAATTCACATGAATTTATTTGACAGCAGCAAGCTATCTCACGTGGATGAGTGAGTGTTTTTGAACCCATGCAAGGTTGGTTCATGAATTGAAAGACAAAAGGTAGCATCTCCTACTCAATCCTCATTACAGGTCAAATTCCATATCAGAATAGCAAACGGCCCAATAATAACACGTCTTAATTCCTTCCACTTCAACTGAAAACTTTGTCATGGTTTCTTCCTACTAGAACACAGTGAGCTTTCCCTCATGGCTGATGTCATGTTCTTTGAAGCGATCTCTGTTTAGCTCCCCATCTCCATCTATTCTCCACAATAACCGTGCTTCAGCAATAAATCTTTATTCACACCCTGGAGCATCCTGTCACATGTTTCTATCGTGATGTGGTAACCTGCTGTATTGGCTATTTCACATACTACCAAATCTGTTTCCTTCCTGTTATCTGGTTATCAGTACTAGTTTGATTTCCCAGAGAGCCCCATTCCACTCCTTGAAGTACACGGTAGCTGGTCACTTATCACTCTAAACTATTTATTTTCTGGGAAAACTTTCTCATTTTTCAAATTATAGTATTTTTGGTTGTTTTTACTCATTTTGATAGAGGACAGAACACACGAACCCCCACACGGATCACAGCCACATTTTTTACAATTTGTCTTCATCGAATTCGTAGAACCTATGCTAATGTGTTTTAAGCTTATCTATTAAATGACTGTTTCTTCATGTAAAGATTGTTTAAAATTCATCTTATACACAGTATTGATGTATATGCTGGAGGTATGGTAACTTAAAAACAGGGCAAAATATCATGTCTTCTTTGTCAAATGGAAGACATTAAAATGGTTGACTCCTGACTCTACACAGTATCAGTGAGGATTGACAGTTTTTAATCTGAAAATCTCCAGTTAACATGAAATTACTTTTTTAACATTTTATTTATTATTTTTATTTTATGTGTATGAGTGTATTGCCTGCATGTATGTGAGTGCACCTGAGTCATGCAGTGCCATGGAGGTCGTGCAATGCCGTGGAGGTCAGAAGAAGGTTTTGGATTCCCCTGGAACTGGATTTAAGGACAGTTTGTAGCCTCCATGTGGGTGCTGGGAATCAAACCTGGGTCCTCTGCAAGAGCAGTCAGTGCTCTTAACTACTGAGCAATCTCTCCAACCCCATGAAATTCTTTTAAGGGACACCATGATTGTCTTAGGTTTAATTACGTGCCTATAAATTAGGATCAAATAACCAAAATCCATCAGTAGACTTGAAAGACACATAATCTCCTATCTATATTTCCCTTCTTGTTAGGGTAGCAGGGAAGGATGAAATCACACAATTTTGATACATAGCTAAAGAAATTATTGACAGAACTGGTCAGACAGTTCAGCAGTTAGGAGCACTGGCTGTGTTTTCCGAGGACAGTTTGGTTCCCAGCACCCACATGGTGGTTCACAAACTTCTGTAACTCCAGTTACAGAGGATCTTTACATGCAGGCCAAACATTCACACTTAAAATAAGGAAAATGGAACACCATATCGGCTAATATACTTTAATGATATTCTAAATGCAATATCAAACACAATTGCTGTTTGGTTACCAATCAAGTGAATTCCAAATAGCCTTCTCCACAGCCTGGGTATTATTAGGGCTGCTGTTCTCTTAACCCAGGAACAAAAAACCTGCCCCTTTTCTGAGTGACTGACATCGTATCCTGCCTCACTCATAGCATGCCAATAACCAGAGTCCTGAATTTAATCTACGATCTCATGTAGATATTTGTTCGAGGCAGATCATATCTAACAGTGAGCCAGAGTAAAATGCATTGGACAATTAAATGTGTTGGAGATCAAACATTTATTTTATTCATCATAAAACAATTTGATGAGGATCAAAAAGTCTGAATAGGGAGTAAGGGGTAAATCAGTATTTTCTAAGAATCATTTCACGATATCAACCGTTACTGAATTTCAGCTGGGAATGTGAATGGGCTTTTTGGTAATTTTTTTATCCAGTAAAATGATTTCAAATATATAAGAATATACAAATATCAATGACATTTCTTTCTATATATATTTCAAAAAAATATATGTATAAAATTTTCCCTCCGGACTTATTTCAGAGGATGTACATTTTTATTATTAAAGACTCAGGAATTTTCATCCAATACTTTTCACCTCTATTCAACTTTTGTTTAACCATTAACCAAATTTATTGTAGTATTTACTATGTGCTTTGGCATTTTTACAGGACATGGATCAATAAAAAAATAGTGTGTATCTTCTAATTTAACATCCAAGAATTATGCAGATATTGCTCAAATTTATACTTAAACCAATATCAGAGGTTAGAACTAATTAGTCAGTTTCACATTTAAAAAGTGTTTCTCTCAGACTTTTGACTTTTTACATTCTGATTAGGCTGGTTTAATATTAATTCATCTAAAAAAATCAATTACATATCTCAGGACAAGCTGTTTGTTTGTTATGAGAACTGAAGAAACTATCACAGACTTCATGGCTTAAATGAGGAAACCTACATTTCTCCCTTTTGTACAGCCTACAATTCCAAGAAAAAGGGTTGGCAAGTTTGATTTCTGTCCTTATCCTTTAGACAGACAGCTTGCCATTGTCACAGCACGGCTGCCCAGGCTACTGTGTGTCCATCTGTCCTTTCCTTTTCTTCCTTTCCCTCTCTTCACTGATTTCCTCTTATAAAAATACATCTCTCATTGGATTATGTAAAGTACTAATAGCTTATTGCAATGGATATGTCTCTTAAATGATCTTTTGTCATGCTCTGGCACTCTGGGCCCGTGGAATTCCACACACAATTTTTAAACATTTGTTTATCAGTTTCTTTATTGACCTGAGTTGCTAAGAGGAACGGAATTCAATATTTATATCCAGAGAACAAGCAGGAGTCAGAAGTATGCACGTGGGACCTGCATCACAAGAGCAAGTTAAAGAACGACAACATTTGCAGTTTCATACTACATTAATACATCACACATGCACACACACATACACACACACGTGCATGAGAGCACGTATGCACACACATTCACACTTCAAAATCTTCGCTCCTATAATATTGAACTTTATCTGTAGAGACTGGCGGGTTCCTGCTGTGTGAGCATTTCCTGGGTAGAGGGATAAGCATCTATTTACCTCAGATAGGAATTAAGGACAGGGACAAGTCAAAGAAAGACTTTCACCCAAGTCTAGCTTGAGGAACAAGTGACTTTAATTAGGTTTATTCACAGGACTATGCGCAATTTATTAGCAGATATATACCACTGAAGAAAAAGTCTTCTCTCTCCCAGCAACAATTAACTGCCTGTCCATACTCATGGAAGTGTGGGGCCTTGTGAGGCCCCCTTGTTTTACAAGGGGCTATTAAAAGCTTCCTTTGGGAAATCACAGCTGCTGCAAGTTCAAGAGTGCAATGAGCATTTCACGTTAGGGGTACAGCGCTCCACAGCAGTTGCACAACAGGCCAGAGTTTGATTACAGAATTGGAATATTAGAGATTTAGGAAGTTGAAACTTTAAGTATTTTTAGATTTCATGAGCCACCTTCATGATTAACGCTTCCAGCACAGAAAGCTTAGTTCTTTTACACACACAATGATATACATTCTAGGAAGGACAGATGGAGGGTAAAAAGAGATGAATTCTAGAAATGTTTTAGGTTTATATAGTAAGATAAAGTACAACACTATTTATAAATATTAAATTAATATTAGTTGTAAAACATTTATTGTAGATATTAGCAACTTATCAGCTATATTTACTTCTGAAATTTCATTAAACAACATGTTTTGACAAAGATGTAGATACTGTCAGCAAAAGAATGCAAATCTTGTTTCTAATCAATTATCTGTTCCTTAGAGTTCTTACTGTTTATGGAGTTAAAGTTTCAAAGGCTTTTAAATGACTTTTTGGTTGCTGTGTATTCACGTGAGCTGTTCCTTGGATGAAACAACTCCCACTGGTAAGGACCTAGAAGAAGGCAAAGAGAACTGGCGTACCTGTGTGTCTGCTGGGTCCTCCCTCCATGGTGCTCAGTCCTCCCTCCATGGTGCTCAGTCCTCCTTCCATGGTGCTTGCTGTGTGTTTTCTTTCGTGCAGGGAAGGCTGCTTTGAACTCGGTGAGTGTGCTCTGTCATGGAGGCCTAAAGGGGAGTTCACAGCAGAGTACAGAGCAAGGAGAAGTCAGCACTGGAGCGAAGGCTTGGTGTCTCCTACTTTCTCATATTATGCAGCCTTCAAAGAAGACTGCCCTCAAAAGGACAGACTTAAGACCAAGGGCAGATAGTGGAGAAAGGACCATGGCAATTCTTCGCAAATCAGACATTAACCACAGTAACAGAGAAGGAGTGTTGCTCATTTTAAGCTGCCAAAGCTTCAAACTTTTTCCTTCCAAAGGACAACAGTTATGGCTGTCTTGACTTCTGAGAACAACTTACAGATATGGCTAATCACAGACACCTTCACTTTGAGATTCAGAGTATCATCCTTGAAATCAAAGGCATTATGTAAATGAGGTTCTATTATTTGGGACCACTGAATATATACATCATGTATATATTTATGTATTTATATGTATTCAAAGCACACACAGGCTACAGTATGATATGATGTGCTGGGTCACTAAGGAAAGTTCTATCTACAAAAGCCTAAATCAGAGATGGGCTTGAGTGTGTTTATAGAATAGCGGCTATCCCTGGAATGCCCATGGTTTGCATGCGAACATCCCTATGTCTGTGAGACATGATGGAAGTGATGCCTCAGCACACTTGAATAAAGAGACGTGCTGTGGACCTATCATAATGGACAGTCCTCATGTTCTTCTTTGCCACTGTCAGACAGGAATAGGGAGAGGGAGAAGGTTTGCCTACTTACGTGACCTAAGCCTTCATACTTGGAGATCGAAGTTCTTAATTATCTCTCCCTCATTACTCTGTATTTTCTAAAATTTTCCACTCACTTTTTCCTGTAGGCTTGGAAACAGATAGCTGTGCACGGAATCACACGAGTCCAGACATGCAACCACTGTGTGCCAGCAATCCCAGCTCTTTATGATAATCGCAGTTTCTTTTCTGTGCCAGTGGAATACTGTGTCTTCTGGGCACTGAGCTGAAGAACAGAAAGAAACCAAGTGATTGTTTAAGCTTGGGTCTTAAGTGTGTATATCCTAATCAAAAGGACTTAAGATATAAGCTTTATAGATGACGGCTGGCTGTGCTGAAGCCTCGTCTTTCACCGAAAGGACAGTGCACAGTCTTCAAAAAAAAAATTGTCCTGTTGAGAAAGCCTGCCGTCCACATGTTCAGCATAACAGCACAAGGGTCCAGGAAAAATGTGATAATGCTGAGGGCAGTTTGATCTTCACCAACCTTTGTAGGACATGCTAAGTCATTGAAACCCAGCATCACTGTCTGCTGGAAACTGTTCTCACCCTTTCCCGCAGAGATGTTGACTTTACTCTCCCACCTTAATACACCTCCCTGCACGATGACCTCCAAAGCAGTGGGTTGCCTTGGGATTCTAATCTATGGTAGAGATGTGAAATGTGGACCAGGGGAGCAGTACGACACTGGGATTTTTAAAATTTTATGTGTATAAGTGTTTTACTTGCATGTTTATGTGCATTGAACTACATGCATATAATGCCTGAGGAGTCTGGAAGTGGATGTCAGATTCCCTGGAACTGGAGTTACTGATGGTTGTTAGCTGCAATATGGCTGCTGGGAACACAACCCATGTCCTCTGTGTTTCTATGAGACATAATAAGCTGCTGAAAATTATTGTCTTTGAAAGTAAAAGATGGAGAGACTTATTGGCAGTATAGCAAGACAGTCTACAGGCCAATATTTGGACCCAACCTAAAGAATTGGCATAGAAGGTCTCCAGGTACCCTTCCAATACTCACCTACTAAGTGTGACAATAACTAGCCTGACTGAGAAAAAATAAAATATTTAGTGAGGATAGTGGTCCATGCCATCGAAAACTATGAATCTTCAGATTTGGGGAATGAAGGTACAATATTGGTACAGTGTTCCTGTTTACAGATTTTTATGTTTTTCCAGGTTTACTGTGACATAGGATCTTTTACTCCACTAAAAACAACAAAGCAGCCATACCTAACCCACCCATTCTGCTTCTCTAATTTCCCCTCTGGCTGTTTGTATAACAGGGCAACAGGGTGGAATTTCAATATGGTCCATGAATGAGGGAATACCAGAGCTACTAGGAGGTGCCCTCTGAAAGAGCAGCGGGGTGTAGCACAATTACTCATATTAAAGAGCCCAGAAGATAAAGTAAGCCTGCCAAGTCAAGGGACACAGCATCAAGCTGTACAAAATTGTGCTTTTGTACATACAATCTAATCTCCTATCTTTACTTCAACTACCTGTCCCAGACTACAGTTCACTGCTCTGAATTCAGGTATGACTGTCAGCATTCATAAGTGAAGGAGAAATGCAGTTTTATACTATATATAAATATATTTATACTATTAACATATTTATATTATATTTATCTTTCTTTATCTGACTTATTTCACTGATTACAAAGCATGAAGTTCTTTCCGTTTTGCCAAAAACACATTGTCTGTCATGTACAGGATGAACTCAGTTACCCATGTACCATACATTCTTTGTCTACTTATTCATCGATGAGCATCTACATTGATCCCATGTCTTAGCTACACTGAAAGCAGAGGCATGCGCTTATCATTTTGGTAACTGATTTTATCCCGTTTGCATACATCATGTGTGATGGCTGATCACATGACACTTCTATTGCCATTTTTGTGAAAACTCTTCATGATCTTCTCCACAGTGTCTGTGCTAATTTATATTTTTACTGTTAGTGCATAAGTATTTCCCTTTCAAGCAAATCAGTTTCTCAAATTTTTGTTCAATTTTGGTTTTGGTGTATGAGTTTTTGCCTGTAGGTGTGTATGTGTACCACAAGTGGTACAGTGCCTGTGGACATCAGAAGATGAGAGTCCTTGGAACTGGAATTACAGGTGGTTGTGAGCTGTCATGTGGCTTCTAGGAACCAAACTTGGGTCCTCTGCAATAGCAGCGAGTGCTCTTAACTAGAGAACCGTCTCTGCAGCCCCCGCCAAGTCTCCATGAGCATTTTTGCACTTTTTGAAAAAGTTGTGATGATAAATCATTTTTCAGTTTGATTTGAAATTTTCTGATCGCTAACGATTCCGTGCAAAATTTAGTGTTTGCATAATTTTTATCTGCAAAGAAAGTCATTGTTTTGAGAGTAATTTACTGAATTTATGCAATGTGAGAGGATATTCCCATATGCTACACTTTCAATGTCAAAAACAGTACTGTTTTGGTTAGTAGAGTTTTGTAGAATATTGTGAATTCTCATAGTGGATACATTCTTTATCAGACTTTCATGAATTTATTTGGCATTTGAATTTTGTCTTTTGAGAATTATCTATCTGTATGACTTTTGTGTATTTTAAAGTTCATTATTTTTTTCAGTGCCTTGTGCATTCTGGCTTTTAATGCTGTCTGTTAAAGTGAATGGCTACCAAAGAATCTTTCAATCATGTTGATTATCTTATCTCTACATTCTGTTGGATTTTTGGACACAGAAAAGTTTTTAGCTTAATATAATTTCATTTGTATTTTTTTTCTTTTGTTATCTATACTTACCATATTTTAACCAATATCCCATTCTCTATTTCAGCATTTTGAAAGGCTTTCCTTCATACTTCTTGTAGTTTTATATGTTTGGGTTTTATACCTACGTCTTCCTTCCTTCCTTCCTTCCTTCCTTCCTTCCTTCCTTCCTTCCTTCCTTCCTTCCTTCCTTCCTTCCTTCCTTCCTTCCTTCCTTCCTTCCTTCCTTCCTTCCTTCCTTCCTTCCTTCCTTCCTTCCTTCCTTCCTTCCTTCCTTCCTTCCTTCCTTCCTTCCTTCCTTCCTTCCTTCCTTCCTTCCTTCCTTCCTTCCTTCCTTCCTTCCTTCCTTCCTTCCTTCCTTCCTTCCTTCCTTCCTTCCTTCCTTCCTTCCTTCCTTCCTTCCTTCCTTCCTTCCTTCCTTCCTTCCTTCCTTCCTTCCTTCCCTCCCTCCCTCCCTTCTTCCTTCCTTCCTCCTTCCTTCCTTCCTTCCCTCCCTCCTTCCTCCTTCCTCTCCTTTCTTCCTTCCTTCCTTCCTTCCTTCCTTCCTTCTTTCCTTTT
>NW_008355277.1:785352-804405 GCF_000622305.1 Nannospalax galili
CTTTCCCCTTCCTCCTTCCTTCCTCCTTCCTCCTTCCTTCCTTCCTCCTTCCTTCCTCCTTCCTTCCTTCCTTCCTTCCTTTCTCCTTCCTTCCTCCTTCCTTCCTTCCTTCCTTCCTTCCTTCCTTCCTCCTTCCTCCTTTTTGCTTTTCTTTCATTGCTGTATAGCAAAAGATATACAATGTGCATTTCCCCTTTCTAAAAGTTTCTATCTCATTTTCCCTATACAATTTCTTGAAAATATTAGCTTCTCTCCCATGCATATAATTGACATCTTTGTATAGAATTAGTTGGCTGTAAAAATTATGGGCTATTCCCAGATAGTATATTTTATGTTAAAGAGCTTTTTTGATTCAGTTGTAGTGGGATTGTGCCTTAAATTCCAGTGCTCTGGAGGCAGGGGCAGGCAAATTTGGGGAGCTAAACAGCCCCTTGGCTATATAGTGAGGACCAGACTGGTCAGGGATATACAGTGAGAACCTGTTTCAAAAATGCTGTTTTCATTAGTGGAATTTTGTAGAATATTTTGTCCTACAAAGTTTAATTATATATCTCCTGGTTCTTCCTGCTTTAAGACACGTTGGATATTTGGTGTCTTTGAGGTTCCACACAAATTTTAGTCAGTAGTTTTCTTGATCTATGAAGAATTTCATTTTTATTTTGAAAATAATTGTATTGAATTTGTGAATTTCCTTTTGTATTATAGTCATTTCCACAATATTAACGTGTCCATCCCATGAACATGAGACCTTGTGTGTGTGTGTATGTGTGTGTGTGTGTCTGTGTGCATGGCCATTCATTTCACTTTTTTCACGAGAATTTTAAAATTTTCAATTGTGTATGTTTTATTCATCCTTGGCTAAATGTATGCACTTAGGTAATTTATTGATCAGTTGATTGACTAGTTGATTGTAGCTATTGTGAATGGATTGGTTTCTTGATTTGTTCTTAGAAATATTGTCATTAGTGTACTAAAAATCCTATGCATCTGTGTTATTCTGTCACACGAATTTAATGGGTGAATTTATCAGTTTGAAAAAGCTTTATGGAAGTCTACATACAGAATTCCATCATCCTCACACAGGACTAATTTGGCTCCATACCTAACTAATCCATCATGTTTTGTTTTTCTCTTTGTTTTTATTGCTCTGGTTGAGGCTTGCAGCTCCCTGGCAATAGTGAGTGGTAAGAGGACCCTTTTCTTGTTCCAGATCTAAAGGAAACATTGTCAGTATTTTACCATTCAGTAATAAGTTGACTGTGAATTTCTCATACATAACCTCTGTTTTACTGAGAAGAGAAAATGTTTTATTTCTCATTATTTTGTCTCTCCTTTCACAGTGCTTCAGATTGAGGCCAGAGTTTGGTGCTCTCCACGAAGCTATGTTCCTTCACCGTCAATATGCCCCTCATTACCTCTATACCCAGTTTGTTCTTAGTTTTATCGTGAAAGAATGAAAATTTCATTGAATGTATTTCCAGTATCCATTGTGATAATTATATGATTTCTAAACTTCAATTTATTAACAGGGCATGTTGCATTTATTAATTTACGTATGTTAAACCATCCTTACATCCCAGGGACCTTTCCCACTTGATCATCATGGATGATCTTTTTCATGTGGTGTTGAATTCAGTTGCTTTCAAAAGCTGGCTTACTGTTTTCTTCAGCTGCAGTGTCTGTCTTTGTTGGGTTTCTGAATCAGAATAATGCCAATTCCATGAAATTATTTTCAAAATATTCTCTCTGGGATAATATTTGGATGGGTCCAAAAAGAATTATACCATGTCTTCTTTAAAATATTGGTAGAATTTAGCAATGAAGCCATTGGTTCTTTTTTTCCCTTTATTGGGAATGTTTTTGTTACAGATGGAAAATTTTAGCCACTATTGTTATTTCCAGGTTTTAGATATCTTTATACATTATAAGGTGTAATGTTATAATAATCCTCAATGGCCTCTGTTCAGTTTTAATGTCCCATTTTTTATCTAAGATGTCTTATATTCATCTGTTTTTTAAAACAGGTTGACAGCCTCCTTGACAGATGGCAACATATGAGGAATCGTCTGTTGATGGCCGGTCATAGAGCAGTGCTGTCTATGGAGAGCACAGGTAAGAACTCTCTGTTTTAAATGTGTGGATGGCCACTCCATTCAGTCTCATTGGGCCAACATTGGAGTAGCTGAGGATAAAGGATTACATAGCAACCTGAGACACTATCCTATCCATCTGATAATCAACCACATTCTTTGTGGAGGGTGCTTTCTGGATCTAATATAAGGTACAACTATCTCCCCATCTAACAGCTGCATTTATGGATCCAATTTACTTTATGGATCCATTTACTTTGACCGCCCTTTGTTCCCATTTCCTTTCCTTTGGTCTACAAAGTCCCTACACCAAACCCCTGACCAACAAAACAAGTCATATATTCTACTCACAATTTTTATGTACAAATGTCTAAAACTCTTCTCTCTTCATATCTAACTAATACTTTAGTAAAGTACTCAAAGACCTTCTTACATATAAAGTCTGCCTATTCTCTTTATGGAGGAGCCCGGAGTGAGAGTCACATGATCTAAGTGAATGCATTTACTGAGGTAATCTACACCAAGGTATTAAACTATATGGAAATATTACATACTCAATCAGAAATCAGGCTTACATGTATTTTACCCTAGTGGACACAATCTACAGAGCTACATGTCAGTTCAGTGATGGGGGCATTACTTCAGTCATGCTAAGTTAGCATGGGAATTTGAGCCAATTCTTCCTGAAAATCATCTACAAGTATCTAAGTAATGGTGTGAAATGTATATTTTCCTTCATACAGCAGAAATGTTACTGCATTTACACTATCTTATGGCTCAGAGAATTGACATTACTAAGTTCATGTTGGGCAGACCTGGGTATAATATTCATCAATAATGTGGAGGTCCTCAGACTTTACATTAATCTAATAGTTGTTTTTCATGTGACTGTCATTTCAGAAATGCCTATCCTCCTGAATCCAAGGGAATATTTGCTATCCATGTTTGATTTATTACACTGTCTAGCACACATGTACTAAAAGATTACCCAGGGAAGTTTCCAGTTCATATTCACCATGTTCAATTTTCATTCCATCTCTGCATGGCATTAGTATTCTGCACACACTTTAAAATTGATCAATACACCGGTGGTCCCCAAGGCAAGCACAGCATGCTCTTCTCTATAATTCCTATGTAGTAGGGAACTTCTGTGATCATATTCTATTGATGAAAATTGAAAAGAGGGAATTTGCCAAGTCAATAGGCATGTTTTAAAAATCAAAAGCAATATTGATTTCCTCTTCAAAGATACTGCATAAAGTGCAATGCTCACAAGTTTTGTGTTCCATCTCTATATTAAAGGAACTAGATAAAAATTGGATATTAATATCATGGAACACTCTCTTCTCTCTCTGTTCTGTAGTCTGATGGGACTCTCTGAGTTTCTCTTTGGGATTCAGTTTGGCTTCCAATGCACAGTCTTAGCAAGGCAGAAGGAGAGGCAGTTAGTTCAGGGACTTGTGGTGACTCTGTCAGTAATGTCTTCAGAAATCTAGGAAGAAAGATTAGATTTCTGCATTTTCTTGCTTTTTCATAGAATGACCAAAGACATTGTTAAATGTAAGGTAGGACTTGAGGTACAACAAGGGTCTCACTATTTCCCACTGTAAAGTAGAAAGGGGATCAGTGTCATCTCCAGCTGACAGTTCTTTCCCTGATCCAAATTACTTTGCATATTTTTGTACAATGAGGGAGACAACATTGTATCTTTTCAGGTCTAGGGGCCTGTGTTGGTATATTGTCATGATCTAAAATCAATATTATGGACTTTCATCTTACTATCTGTAATGTCCATTTTGACTTTGCAACAATTAACATGCATATTTTATAACCCTTTACTTCACATTCCTTCTCTCTCCTGATTTAATTATCCCTTTCTCAACTAAAACATAACACATTGAACATTTTTTCATATTTCTATTCATCTTTGATTTTAAAATTGTAACTTTTTATTAAATGCTTACTATAAAAACTTTTACTGAAGATTATTCAAACTTCTTTGGGTGAAAAGGTAGGAATTTTGATAGTACAGTTTTCAAGAAAACTGTATATATTGTCATTTGACTAATTGAAAATTCACAGTTATATGTTGACTAATACCATAGGATGGTGCATTTGATGCATAATACATCTTTGTGTGACAAATTTTTACATTTAAATTATTTGAACATATTATTGATTGATATTATGATCAGCATGTTCCCCTAGTATTTGATGGGAGCTTGATACTGATACAATTCCCTTGTTTATGTGCATCGATGGGTGCTAGGGCAGTCATATAAGCATCTTAGTATCCTATTCACTAGTTTATTTAATCCTTTTTACATTACATAAGAATTTTTGACAACTTATTGACATAGACTGATAGATAAATCTATAGACCAATTTAAAGGTATGTTTAGATATAGATGCAGATATATAGATACTTTGTGATACAGGGAGTTGAACATAGATCCTAAAAATGATTGGGCAATAGTTTTACCCCTGAGCTATATTATGAACCTTATTTTTACTTTTCTTGATGTTTAATATTTTTATTGAGTTTTTGTGCATTTCATATAATAGATATGTCATGGTCTGAATGAGAATATCCCCCACAGGCTACAAGTATTTGAGCATGTTGTCCCCAGTGGTGCTGCTGTTTTGGGAGGTCTAAGAAGGTGTGGCCATGCTGGAGGAAGCATGTCACGGGGGTGGGGGGGCCTCAGAGAGTTCTTAAGCCTTGCCAAATCTCCATTCACTCTCTGCTTCCTGTGCCTCCTTGAAGATATGAGAGTTTAGCTTCTGCTCCTACTCCAGTCACTTCTGCCCCCATGCCTCCCTGCCATGATGGACTGTCCTAGTTTGTTTCTCCATTTTGGTGACAGAACATGCTTACCAATACCAACTTGGGGAGGAAATAGTTTATTTGCCTTACATATTCTGTGTCACAGTTTAACACTGAGGGAGCCCAAGGTAGGAACTCAAGGCAGGAATCTGGAGGCAGGAGCTGGAGCATAGGCCATGGAGGAACACTGCTTACTGGCTTACTCCCCTCGCCCATGCTCAACCTGCTTTCTTATGGAACTCAGGCCCACCTGCCCAGGGGTGACACCATCCACAGTGGGCTGGGTCCTCCCACCTCACTTAATAATCAAGAAGATGCCCCACAGACATGGTTAGAGACCAGTTCAATGGAAGAAATTCCCCAGTTGAGGTTCCTTCAACCCGGATGCATCAGGTTGACACTAAAGCTATCTCTTACCCTTTGGAACTGTAAGCTAAATAAGCTCTTCCTTTTACAGGTTCCCTTGGTCAGGGTACTTTATCACAGCAACAGAAAAGTGACTAACACATTTTAATCAAATTTAGACACCCTGTCCCTTTCCACGCCCCATAGCCTCCCCACCAGATTTCAGGTATCCTGTCATATATTAAGTCCTATCTGGTCAAGAATGTCTATCCAGGTCTCCCTCAGTTCAGTTTCACCCACTGGAGTTTTGTCAGCCTATCTAGAATCACTCCCTTAAAAATACTTACTCTCCCTCACTTCATAGAAATCATTTTCCAGTAGTTCTTTGGCTAGAGTTGGGGCCTGCTGCCCATTTCCCCCATTCCATGATGGGTTTTTGTCTGATTCAATCAGCAGAGGTCTTGTGCATGCTGTCACCATGGCTGCAAGTTCATATGAGCGAGTTCCCAGAGGCCTGAAAGTCTCTGTTTCCTTATGTCCATGCACCAAAACTGACTTACAATATTTCTGCCCCCTCTTCTACAATGGTCCGTGAGCCCTGTGTGTGTGAGATTTAATACAGAATTCTTATATGGGGACAGGCACACTGCAGTCTCTTATTCACTAAAACTTAGCCAGCTGTGACCTTCTGTGTACATCACACTGTTATATGAGGAAGCTTCACTGGTGAGAGTTGAGAATTATTAGTATCCTTTCATCTCCCTGTTCTACTACGTTCCAGAATTTTTATTTTTTCCTTTTGAGATGGGGGTCTCATCAGGTTGTCCAGGCTGACCTCAAACTCACTCTGTATCCCATACTGGCTTTGGACTTGACACTCTTCTGCTTCAACCTCCTGAGAAGCTGAGATCACAAGCCTGTACTACAACGTTTGACTAATAAATCTATAGTTTAAACTAAGTAAATTATTTTGGATAAAGAATAAGCATATTATTTGAGGTAATTGAGTTTTGTGGCAGTTTGTGAGAGAGCAAGAAATATTTGATACAGAACGGGACCTGGATGGAGGGGTTTTCCTAACAAAAACAAAACATATGTATGCTGACACTAAGCACTATAACATAGGCTAGAGATAATTACTGAAAATGTGTTATTTACATTCTATATTCCAGAATTCATGGTGGAATAGTCACCTGTTGTAAATATAGAAAAAATAGTGAATTTTGGAATTTTAAAGCAGAATATAATTAAGGCCATTAAGTTGGTTTTATTTTCAAATTTATTCTTAATTTTTTAAAATTTGTTCATTTATTTTTTCTGCATGAGTATTATGCCTGCAAGTAAGTGAGCACATCCCTGTTGTGCGATGCCCCTGGAGGACAGGTGACGGCGTCCATCAGGTGCCCTAGAATCAGAGTGACTGGTGATTCTCAGTTACCACGTGTGTGCTGGGATTCAAATCTCGGTCTTCTATAAGAACAGCCAGTTCTCTGAAGCAATGAGCCATATCTCCAGCCCCTTTAAATTTATTCTTAAAAACATAGTTGCAGAAGGAAATGTACTTAAGTTATACAGATAATTGAAAAAGACTTTGAAGATTTTAGAAATTATTGAATTTCAATATAAATTAGCTTCTGTGGTACTTGAAGAAATATATTGGCTGAGAAACTCATATTGAATGTGTATATTATGTCCTTTCTTTTATAATAAAATTTCTGAAATAACTTGGGTGGTGGCTATTAAAGACTCCTAAACAAGTAATTGTGGAATCATGAGTCTTTCTGCACATCAAAAAGTCATTCATGGGTCGGAGAGCTGGCTCAGCAGGTTAAAAGCACTGGATGCTCTTGCAGAGGACCTGGATTTGATTCCCAGCACCACATGGTGGCTAACAACTGGCTGTAACTCTAGTTCCAGGGGATTCAACACCTTATTCTGACCTCTGTGGGCATTGCATGGCACAGGTGCACTTACATACATATAAGTAACAGATTCAGACACATAAAACCAATTAATAAAATATTTTTTAAATCATTCACTTGGCAGTCAATGAGCTTTGATTAAGTCTGAAAGAGAAGGTAATGTAAAATGAACTACGAGGTCATAGGCAGACAGCATTTTAAGAGTTCTTTAAAGTGTCACCAGTTCATAATAAGTATGCTCTGAGATTGTTCAACCTTAAAATTTAAGAAATAAAAAACACAACAAAACTCATTTTGACCTCTAACTATCGTAAGAACAGAAAGAGCTTGAGAAATTTCCTCACTGAAGACTAATTTCCCATGGCCATTTCAAAAAGGATCAAGTGTCCCAAGTGGGGCAGTTACTTGACAGTAACAGTCCTGAGTGTGACATCCACAGTGTGTCACTGCTTCTCGGGAGAGCTTAGGACAGGCGCATACGGAAAAGAAGAGATTCTCCACACGACTGGTTGCAATATGTATTTATCACACAGTTAAAGCATAACAATCAATACACATCAACAAAAACACTCAAGGGGAAACCCGGTCCTCTAGCAATTCAGAGTCCCAAAGTCTCAAGGGAATACCTTCCAGAGGTTAGTGCTTCCAGTGATCAGTGTGGAGTCACTCAGCGTCCGCCGTGATCACTGCACTCTCCCGGCTGGAGTTGTCAATTCACAGGTTCTGATCATGTCCGGTCGTGGCAAGCTCTCTCCAATCTTCCAATCCTAGAGCAGACCAGGATTCTGCCGGAGTCCTCGATTGGTCTCAAACAGAATTTCAACCTGGCCTTAGGCAGAATTTCAGTCTCTCCGGCGATACGTTGGGATGAGGCCCACAGAGTCAGCATCTTGTGCAGCCAAGCATCGATGAAGTCCTCGAGCTGTCAGTTTTTGTATGTTTCTTTTTGGCGGGAGTCCTTCTGACTTACGTCAGTAACTTTAGCTGTTTCTTGAGATATGCCTTCTCCCATATGATTAATTATCTATCACACACACGCATTCAAGTTACTTAGTTTCGACTCTCAAGTCCCCATCTGCTCCACACAGTTTCACATAGTTTCTGTGTGAAGTGATAAGTGAGCCAGAGAAGCCGAGAAGTTCCTAGTTTCTAGTTTCATTTCAAAGTCACTCTTAATATCCATCTTAATTTATTCCTAATTTCCTAATACATTCAGTACAATCAAGGTAGAAAAACAAAGACAACCAAGTTAGCAGATGGAGACCCATGAGAACCTGGGTGAGCTGCAGGAGGGAGGTCCCATCCAGGCACTGCTCTTTGGCTCCGGAGACTGGAGAAAGCAAACTGAGAAGGGCAGGCTGGAAAAATTTTGGGATGGTTTTGGATCAGTAACATGTTGGTTATTCCCTCTTCTTTGCTTATTGGCTAGAAGTATTTATAGCTGCCCATTGTTCATAACCCACCATTACATATAGAGTATTGGAGTCAAAGAGAAATCACCTACCTTGCAGTGCATGGATGACTGAATCAAAGCTAGTCTGAGCTGACAATCTTCAGATCATAGGGCTGTGACCTGCTTAAACTACTGCCAAGATGAAAAAAGACCACTGGGAATCTGGAAGAAAGAAGATCTTACTGAGGTGAGGGAGAGTCACAAATGATTGGGTCAGTACCAGGACTTTACAATGTGGTTTTGAGAAGAGTCCCAACAGTCTACACCTCTTCATCCTCAACTGCAGCCATGTGACACTGTGGCCCTTTTCATTAGAAACTGTGACATACTTCCTTATACGTCTATGGGGAAGTCCAGTATATTATAGCACAGTGACAACACTTTTACGAGCTTATGATACCAGAGAAAACCTTCAGACAAAGGGTTATGGCTGCTTCCACAAAGAAACCATCAGCAAGACTATTACTGGGGTAATTGTAGGTCACTGAATGTCTACACTATTCCCCATATGTTGTACTTTATCATGTCTTGACATGTTATACTTTCATTTTAAAGGTCATACACACATGATAATTTCTAGACTAACTGCATTTCACAGAATATACTCAAATTTGCCCTCAGGTCAAAGGACTGTCTTCTTTTACGTCATTCTTTGATTTCAGTCACATGGTGACTGACTGAGGTTGTGATTCAATGCACTGAGTGACAGAATGTGTGTAGTATGTGCAAGGGTGTGGGCTCAATATCCTACACCTAAAAATAAGAGCCTTAAAATCTGTGAGGTTGTCTCTCTGAAATGAAAAGTTTTAACACTATCAAAATATATGCTTCAACACATCTTCTGCAACATAATGCTGACACAATCATTATGATGAGCAATAAGAAAATAAACAAGTATGCCCTAGAAATCTTCAACAGATTCCCAGATGTTTCTGACATATGCAGTGTAGAAAGGATATGCTACTGACAAAGTACCAGACATAAAGTTGTTTTTCTATCATCACATAATGAAACTTATTTTTAACCACTAGTTGTAATTTAGAAAATGCACTCTTTGCATAATCTCTAGAGTTAAATGCCAGAGAGAAGAAATTTAATTAAGCACACATAGGTGACACGGTTTTTCCAATAATGTGTTTTTATAAGGTTATAGGGTACAGAACACTTGAACCATAAAAATTTTCTTTATAAGAACTAATTTTTGTGTGAATTTGTTTAAATAAAACAAGCAAAATTTTGACGTGTTGGATTTTTTTTTTCTGATTTCTTTCTTTCCCCAACAAACAAGATATGTGACTTTCACATTTCTTTCTTTGTAAGTTTGATGAACTTTTTACATTTTTAGTCAGTGATTGAAAGAAAAATGTCATTTAATATAAATTTCATGTAATAATACCTACAATTTATGACATGACTTTAGTAAGAATAATTATGCATTTGATTTTCTACTTACTTTAAAAAATAAGTTTATTCAAAGAGTAAAGAAATTTACACTCAGTTTGTGTTACTTTATCAAATGTATTATTTAGTTATGTGAGACTAGAAAATAAGGTAATAATTTTAAAATCATTTAATGAATTTCTTATATCTCAGCAAATGTATAATTATTAAAATATCTGTCTATAGATCAATAGATGTCATCAAACTGATACAGGTTCCTTGTTTTTGAAATGAGAACTTCTACCTAAAAAAATATACAGTCCACAGATTTAGAGTATGTAGACTTTAGAAAACAATAACAGTGGACAGGAAGTTTGGGGTAGTAATAATGGTAGAAATGAGGAAGGGGGTCTTAGTATAAGACAGTACATTGTTTGACATTCTCAAAGAATCAATACAAATATTTTAGAATGTTAATGAGTAGATTTTAGGAAGAAAATGTGAAATCTTTAACAATGGTCTCTGTTTCTCCTTCTCAAAGCAGAAAAACTAATTTCCCAGACTCAGTAAACCAAAAAAACAAACAAAAAAAACAAAACAAAAAAGCAAAAAGACAACAACAAAACAAACCTCACTTTTTACATTTGTCCAGGTGAATGGAGAAATAAGAAATAGTCTAGAGAAGGAGGTGAAATATTTGGAGTGACTCTAAGAAGCTATAAACGTATATGGAAAAGTCAGATCAATACAATGAAGGAAAACAGAAACATGGGGGAGGAAGCACATCATCACACGTTTACTCATACATTTACTGTATGTCTATTTTTTCAGTAAGACTTGAACTAATGCATTTCCTTTTGGTTTTTCATACCATCTAAGTACTATTCTCTCTCCTCTCACTCCCCTTCTATAGCCCTTGCTACTCCTCCCCATTTCCGCTAATACCACCTGTCTCCTACTATCTCCTTCTTGAGCCCCTCTTTCCACTTTATTCCCATGGTTCTACTTCATTCCATTTTCATGGTTCCTGTGGTTACATCAGAATATTTACTCACACCTAGGGATTTGGAACTAGAGAGTCACAAACGAGAGAGAATATATGGTACTTGTGTTTCTAAATCTGTGTTACTTTACTTAGTATAACCTTTTCTGGTGCCATCCATTTACCTGGAAAGTTCATGATATCTTTTTTCTTTACCTCTCAGTAGAACTTCATCATGTAAATGTACCACTTTTTCTTCATTCATTCATTGGTTGACATTTAGGTTTTTCCATTTCTTAACTATTGTGAAAGAGCATCAATTTACATGCCTAGGCAAGTACCTCTGTAGTAGGTTGAATCCATTGGTTATATGTCAAAGAGTGGTAAGACTGGATCATAAAGATCATCCACTATGATCAAGTAGGTTTTATTCCAGTGATGCAGGGATGGTTCAATATACAGAAATCAGTAAACACAATATTATAAATGGGCATAAAGACAAAAATCACTTGATTACCTTGACAGATGTAGAGAAGGCCATTCACAAAATTCAAAATGCATTAATGATAAATGTTCTAGAGGTAATTGAGCTGGATGGAACATTCTTCAACATAATTAAAGCTCTATATACAAACCCACAGCCAACGTAATTATAAATGGAGGAAAGCTTGAAGTATTTCCATTAAAATCAGGAACCAGACAAGGCTGTCTGATATCCACACTGCTTTTCAATACAGTGCTTGAAACTGTGGCTAAAGCAATTAAACAAGAGCAGGAAATTAAAAGAGCACTAATTGGAAAGTAAGAAAACAAATTATCTTCATTTGTAGATGTAATTATACATAATTCCAAAAATTTTACCTGACAACATCTAGAAATCATCATCACTTTCAGCAAAGTTTCAGTTACAAAATCAATCTACAAAAATCAGCAACCTTTCTATATGCAAATAATAATAAGAGAAAGAGTTCAGAGAAACAATCATTCACAATAAGCTTAAAAAATATCTAGAAATAAACCTAACCAAAGACACGAAAGACCTAATCAATGAAAACATTAAATCTTCACAGAGAGAGGGTGGAGAAGACACAGTGAGTCAGAAAGATCCCCATGTTCAGGGATTAGTAAAATCAACATGGCAAAAATGACCCTTTTTATTAAAAGCAATTTACAAATTCAGTGCAATCTCAATCAAAATCCCTTTGACATTGTTTATTGGTACTTTGTGTTTTATAATATCTTATAAAATAATCATTCAAATGAAATGTTAAACAAGTCAATTTGATGATGTTACACAGACTCCATGGATGCAGGTTCTGTAGAAACTGTGTACTAATAAATGATAATACTCAGAATTGTATCACATTGAAATTCAACTTTAATTTTCTTAATTTCCTCATGAATGTTACTATTTATACAGACATAAAATGGAAGAATAGAGAAATACTTTAGGCAAATGAACTCACACACTGGCAAATATATTTTGGAATTAATTATTAAATGCCATTTGTAGTATATTATGTGTGGTGGTTTGAAAGAAAATGTCCCCCATAGGCTCCAAGTATTTCAATATTTTGTCCCCAAATGATGACACTGTTTTGGAAGGCCTTAGAAGGTGTGGCTATCCTGGAGGAAGCACATCACTGGGGGTGGGCTTAGAGAGCTCTTAAACCTTGCCGTATCTCTGTCTGCTCTCTTGTTTCCTGTGTCTGCTGGAAGATGTAGAGTTTAGCCTCCACTGCTCCTGCTCCAGCCACCTCTGCTGCCATGCCCCGCCCCAAGATGGACTGTAATTCCCCCTGAACAGTAAGTTCAAATACACTCTTCCTTCTATAAATTGCTCTGGTCAGTGTTTCTATCACAGCAAGAGAAATGTGACTAATACAGTAATTGGTACCAGAGAGTGGGCTGTTGACTGTGAAGAACCTGACCATGTGGAGTTTTGAAGAAATGTGGAAGACTTTGGAAAGTTGGACAAGAAAAGCAGTTGATTGCTGTAAGCAGAGCTTAACAGGCCATCCTAGTAGGCATCAGGAAGAAAGTAGTGCTGAGAACAATTTAGTTCCAGAGGGAAATAAGCACTGGAGCAGCACTTGGGATAGTTTGGCAGAGTCTGTCTGGAGTCTGCCCATAGCCAAAAAACTCACCTGAGTCTAAGTTGAAAGGCACTGGACTAATTTCTCTGGCAGAAGAAATTTCAAGACAGCGAAATGGTGGTGTGGCTATTAATGGTGAATATTATGCAGATTTACAGTGAAAAAGAGCAAAGGGAGCAGAAACAAATATAAAATGTACAGTTTGCACTGAAAAAAGCACTAGGGTGGTAAATGGTGGATCCCTTTGATAAGGAGATTAAGTGATTAAGGAGGGGCCTAGAGAATTATACTTAAACAGTGGAGAGAGGGCCTCCAGGACAAGACCACACCCAATTAAGCCTCCAACCTGTGGCAGGGGCCACTGAAGAGAAAAGCTTCTAAAATGGATAAAGCAGGCTGGAGTCCATCAAAAACTTGCAGTCAGACTTTGCAGTGTCATTCACCTGATGCTGACTTTAGAGACATGAAAGATGTAAGAGGGAACGGGTAATCAGATCCTCCTCAGTTTCTCAGAGAGTCTCGGAAGCCAGGCAGCACACAGCAGGGGTTTCCCTGCATAGAGAAGGCCCTGGTAGGTCATTATGTGAAGCCATGAAGGGGAAGCCTGGTTGGCAATGGAGACCCCCAGAAGACGTTCGTGATGCCAGAGCTGTGAGGCATCTGCCAAGAAGACCTGAACACAGGGAGTGGTACCAGCACAAGAGAGAGATGTGTGTTACATGCAGCAAAGCTAGAGAGGCTGAACCATCTAAGCCCTTTGGAAGGAAGTCCCAGAAGTTGGACGTGGAGCTACTGGATTTGGTGTTTACCCTACTGGTTTTAGGTCTTGTTTTGGTCCAGTGTTTCCTTTAAATGTCTCCATTCCTCTCTTTTGGAATGGTAATGTGTATTTGGTTCCACTGTATGTTGGAAGTATGTAATTTGTCTTTTGATTTTATATAGGCTTATAGTTAAGATATATACCTTAGACTCAGAAGCGACTTTGGACTGTGGACTTTTGACTAGTACTGAGACTGATAATGACTATGGGAACTTTAAAAAAATTATTATTTTTATTTTATGTGTATTGCCTGCATGTATGTAGTACTACCCATGTCGTTCAATGCCACGAAGGCCAGAAGAGAGTTTCAGATTCCTCTGGAACTGGAGTTAAGAATGGTTTGTAGCCATCATGTGGATGTGGGGAATTGAACCTAGGTCCCCTACAAGAGTGGTCAGTGCTCTTAACCGCTGAGCCATCTCCCCAGCCCCAACTATGGGGACTTTTAAAGTTGGACTAAATGCATTCTGCATTTTATATGGTCATGAGCCTATGGGGGCCAGGGGATGGAATGTGGTGGTTTGAAAGGAAATGTCCCCTATAGGCTCCAATTGTTTGGACATTTTGTCCCCAGATGATGATCCTGTTCTGGGAGGTCTCAAAAGGTGTGGCTATCCTGGAGGAAGCACATCACTGGGGGTGGGCTTAGAGAGTTCTTAAGCCTTGCTGTATCTTCAGTTGCTTTCTCATTTCCTGTGCCAGCTGGAAGATGTAGAGTATAGCCTCCACTGCTCCTGCTCTAGCCACCTCTGCTACCATGCCTCCCTGCCATGATGGATTGTAATTCTCCTGGAACCGTAAGCTCAAATACACTCTTCCTTCTATAAATTTCTTTTGTCAGTCTTTCTATCACAGCAACAGAAAAGTGACTAATACATTATGAACCTAATTGTAGATATAAAAGTGTCACCAATGTGGTACAAGACAAGATTGTGCTTTGTTATGAACAAGAATGTTGTTTTCTTTCTGAGCATGATACCTGTGCTAGACAGCTTCAGTTGTCAACTTGATACCCCTGGGTGGAGTGAGCCATAATTGGGGTATTGCCTCCATTGGACTGACCTGCGGCCATGTTTGTGAGGCATTTTCTAAATTGTTAAGTGATGTAGGAGGACCCAGCCCACTGTGGGCAGTGTCACCCCTGAGCAATTGGTCCTGCATTGTATAAGAAAGCAGGCTGAGTAATAGCTGGGGGAGCAATTCAGTAAGCAGTTATCATCCATGACTTTCAGCTCCTGATTCCAGGTTCTTGCTCTGAGTTCTAACCTTGGGCTCCCTCATTGATGAACTGTGACCCAGGAGATGGAAGCTAAATAAACCGTTTATCCCCCAAGTAGATATCGGTCAGGGTATTTTGTCACAGCAATACAGACACTAACTAGGGAAATAGCTATAGTAGTATTTTACATGTATATGTCTATCTAATACGATCTCGTAGTTGGGTTAACTTGTGTCATTAATCGGTGAGATATACGTATTTCTTAATGAGTGACATAAGGTTTTACAATATCATTAAGTAATGCTTTGGCAGATGCTAAATTACAGTTTTATGCAGAAAACTTCATAGGATGCCTTATTATATGCCAGGTGAATTATTTACAATTAAGAAGGTTTTAACAGATAACAATTTTAAAATTAGTGCTTTCACAGTGAAATTCAAACAAATTAATAATTATAATTGATACACTGAATAGGAATTAAGTCTAAGTATATCGTGGAAGATCTTCCATAATTTATACACATATATTTTAATGATCCAATTAGAACTTGGCAACAAATACAGAAATAATTTGCTTCATATTTATTCAAAAATGACATATGCTTATATTGATCTTTTATTTAATGACAACTGAACCAGCAGGTGAAGTACAACGAATTGTATAGTGAGATTTGGCAGCCCTGGATCTTTAATCAATGATATTTATCTGTTTGCTTTTTTGTAATTACTCATATAAAGTACTTTTGAAAGCCTCATTTCGTGTTTTTGTTCATCCTTATGTTTATATGTAGTTTCCTTTCTCTTATATGATCCATGCTATCATTGGAGCCAAGAACCTGTGATTGGATAGATCATAGACCATACTGGAGAACATTTAACTATTTTTCTGCTAAATGAATATAGTATCAAACCAACTCCTAATGACTCGTCATTATGCCCATAGACTAATGAATCTATCAGTCTTTCCCAGAGAAGCTTCTTCTTGAGTTAGATGGTGATTAGGATAGAGACCCAAAGTAGTCAATGAACAGAGAACAAGTAGTTATCCCTAATTGGGATACTTATACCCGCCCCCCCAAGGTTCAGGAAAAGTGAAGGAAAAGGAGGTGAAAGGACTTGAAAGCCAAGGCAGTGGATGTCTGTAGTGAAACACTTTTCCAGACTGAACAGGACAGTTGCACATGTGGACACCTAGCTCTCCTGGCTGCATGCAGGAGACCTGCTCAGGCACACACAATCTCCTCGTGGAGAGGCAAGGTGGGCACCGATTATCATCTTCCTTCTTTCTCTGCTCTCTTCCTTTCCTTCCCTTAATTACTCTAAGGTACACCTTATGAACAATAATTTCTCTATGGCAGAATGATAATTCTCCTCTACTTATGAGTTTTAAGCTATGTATTTAGCTCATGCCCAATATATACATAATAAAACTTTATACTGATGTAAAAGCTAGTTTCTTCTTATTGGAGGATTTTATGATGTTTAATTAAACATGTTTGGTTAATTAAAAATGTTAGGATTGGTAAAGAGTATGTGATGATCAAATCATTTCACTCACTGAGTTTCAGTGCATATTTTAATGGATTTTTGAAGATTGAGACATCTAATTTCTAAGGTGCAATAAACTTGTTGTTTATTGAATTTCACTCAAAATGTTATTGTGTAAATAGAAGTGTGATGATGTCAAATATATTTTTGTAACTTGATTTTGTACCAAAGACTCTTGTGGAAACAAACACATTAGCAAAGTTTGATTACTAAAGATGTCATAAGACAAAAACCCACAAGGGGAAAATCCTCATTTTAACTTATGGATCAATAACCTCAATATAAAAGTCAAAATATAAAAGTAAAAATCCTTTCCAGATGCCTCAGGGAGTGTTTAGCATCCATTGATAGAATTTTACAAGAGCAAAATAACAATGAAACTTCAAATAATTTAATGATATTCTCAATCATCTTAAAGACTAGTAGATATATGTGTCAGACATAACAAATGTTTGGACTAGATCAGCTATTCAAAACAAAGACACTGGAAGTTATTCAAATAAATAGTCAAAGAAAGGGAATGTGAAATACAAGAAACTTTTAAAATAGAACTGAAATTAAATATCCATTCTAACTCTAGATATTATATAACTGCCTTAAAGTCATTTCAATAAAATAAAAGAGAAGCCCGCAAAATGGCTCATCATGTCAAGGCGCTTGTTACCAAGTCTCAAGACCTGAGCTGGAGTCCAGAAACCCATGTTGTGTATGGAGGGAACCAACTCCCCCCACAAGTTTTCCTCTGACCTCCACATGCAGGCTGTGCCATGTGCACACTGTGCTCCCTAATACAGACAAAAGAAAATAAGTGGACGAATGAATGAATGAATGAATGAATGAATAAGTAAGTAAATAAATAAATATAGGAGAAAAGGGAGAGAATTGCTGTCTCTGGAAAAAATTTGACCATTCTCTTTTCGAAAATTCATCATTTGTTTTTAAAGTCATTCTTCATGTGTTAAAGTCTTGAAACCACACATACTGCCTTTATATGATAATCTGTCTGGAATATTTGCTTCACAGAGCAGTTGCTCAGAAACTTAAACTAAGACTTTTTGAAGAAGCTAACACATAAAATTTACATATCACCTTTATGTGAGAGTTACATTCTTGTGGTTGTATATAGAAAAGTACAGCCCTTGGGGGCCAAGGCAACCTTAAGATAATGGCCAGCCTTAAATGCACAACTAGACATTATTAGAGAATGGGAGAGGAGGCAAGGAACATGAAGGAGAGAGTAGACTAGAGAGAGGGAGAGAGGGAGGGGAGGGGAGCGGAGGGGAGGGGAGGAGGAAAGAAATTAGCTGACCAAAACATCTTCTGAGCTGAATTTCCCCAGATAGGATCAAGGACACATGTAGCCCTGTTTGCCCCAGCAACCACACTTGCAACCATATAGGAAAAAGTAGACTGAAAGCAAAGCTGAGGGAGCGTGTAGAAAAAACACACAGAGAAAGGGAATAGGAGCCTGGCTGCACCTCACCTGAACTCCACTCGGCCTCTGGATTTTTCACTTTCATGAGCCAGTGTAAGTTGGGTTTTCTATTTCTTGTTTCTTGGAACAAAATGTATCCTCCACACCCTTCCCCACATCAGAATTAAACCAGTGTAGAGGTTCGTGCTAACAATTTTTTCTCCTCCCCTTTGGTGAAGTTGCTAAGATCAGCATATTTCAGCTAAAATAAATCCATTATTAGATTCAACAATATTGTCAGGCCTGGTGGCACACTCCTATAATCTTGGCACTCAAGGAATGTCAAGAGTTCAAGACTAGCCTGACTGGGCTATGTATACAGTGGGTTCCAAGCCAGCCTGGGCTGTAGGATGATACCTTGTCTCAAAAAGCTAGAGAGATGGCTCAGCAGTTAAGAGAACTGACTGCTCTTGCAGAGGACCCAGGTTTGGTTCTCAGCACCCACATGGTGGCTAACAATTGTCTATAACTCTCAATTCTAGGGAATCCAAAGCCTTTTTCCTGGTCTCCATGGGCACTGCATGCACAGGTGCACTTACATACCTGTAGGCAAAATAAAATATACATAAAATAAAAATAAATCAAAAAATATTAAGAAAAAAAAGCAGCTGGGTATGGCAGCACACCCTTTAATCCTAGCCCTGGGAGGCAGGAGCAAGAGGATCATGAGTTCAAGCCTCTGGGCTAACATGGGACTCCAAAAAAAAGTTTAAGTCTGCCGGGTGTGGTGGCGCACGCCTTTAATCCCAGCACTAGGGAGGCAGAGGCAGGCGGATCTCTGTGAGTTGGAGGCTAGCCTGGTCTCCATAGTGAATCCAGCAGCTAGTGCTACAGGGAGACCCTGTCTCAAAAAGACTAAAGGAAAAAAAATTTAAGTCAACTATATTTAAGGATGAG
>NW_008355277.1:804488-902836 GCF_000622305.1 Nannospalax galili
AATTTTATTAACTTTTTTTCAAACTTTATTCCCAGGCTTCTTCAACTTAATTTGCTGCAAAGAATAAATTGTGTATAAGCAAAAACAGAAAAGAGCTGCAGTGTCCTGGGAGCTGAGACTAAAATATCATATCTGGATTTATCAGACCCATAAACAAAAGAATTTTTAAAAGTGGTCATAATGTAAAAGAGCAGCTCCCAGCAACTTCTTCAAGATTTATCTTCTACAGAAGTTGACGCAATTCAGTTTGCCTCATTCTTGGAAGCCTCATCAAAATTCTCCACAGGATGTGGAACGTCATCACCCAGAGCTTCAGGCAGTCTCCTTAAACTAGTCAGACTGCACCAAGCTGGTTTGGGACGCTGGGAAGCCTTTCTGACAGCTGCTTTGTCTCAGCATGGCCTGTAACGCTGGAAGTGTTTGCTGCCAGAGACGCCCGAACTTTAGGGTTGTTAGAGGGAATCACTCTTCCTTGGTTGGTAAACATAGTCACCTCTTCAATACCAGAGATACGGTTTACCCCTAACTTCTTTAAGGAGAACTGACGTTTTTTAGCGTCTGCTGTAGCTGTTCTACGAACAACCTTCTTCTTTCTACGAGCAGTTCCTTTCCCACCAATGTGCACTTGTGCCTGAAGTTTGGCGAGTTTTTCCTGGTTCATGATAGTTTCTTTCATCTTGTCGGAGACGAAGCAGGGCGGCGAGGGGACTAGGGTTCACGCTAAGGGGGTCTCCGGCAGACCAGCCGAACTTAGGCGCACACACTGGGGGACGCAAGGCGGCAGCTAGAGGGAGGCCGGAAGTGAATTTATACTTTTTTGATAACCCGACCCAACAAAAAAGTCTACAAAGAGATCATGAAAAGGAAAGAAAAATCAATCAAGGTATGAATCTGAAGAGAAATTAGAAGACAGCAATCAATAAGGGCAAAAATTGAAATTTTAGAACAATTTACCTGTTTCAAGAAGCTGTTATATCTAGAAATAGCTTTGTGTTAGGAGATAAATTTTAGAGAGCATTTTTTTATTTATCAAAGCTTAGTCTCTTATGTAGGCACAGCATCCTAAACTAGACATATATATTATAAACTTTTTAAATTTTATTTTTAATTTTTGTGATTTTCATACAATATGGTTAGAACCTCTCTCCTAAGCAGCTTTTCTCTCTTCATCCCAGCCAACTTGACACAGTCACATTCCATATTTATATGCCTATAGAGTCTGATTTCTATCCCCAAATAGCCTTCAGTTTGGGTCTATTCACTGAGCCTACCAAGAATCCCATTCCTGTAAGATACTGTCTCTCCATTCCCAACAGCATTCAACAGCCAAAAGTTCTTAAGATGGGCTGGGATTTCTAACCCACTTCCCCAAGTCTATGCTAGGATTTTATCTGGTTTGAGCTTACATAGGACTTGTGTATGCAGTCACCATTGTTGTAAGTTCATATGGGAACTGACCGGCTGTCTGGAAGACTCTCTCTTCTTGTGGTCATCCACCCTCTCTCGCTCTTACAGTCTTTCTGCCTTCTCTTCCACAAGGATCCCTGAACCTTGGGAGGCAGAGGTTTGAAATTAGTGTCCTATTCAGAGGTAAGCATTCTGTAACCTCTTGTTCTATGCACATTGGCCAGTTGTGGGTTTCTGTGTTGATCATCATCTGCTGCATAAGGAAGCTTCTCTGGTGAGAGCTAAGAGATGGATTCATCCTACATGTAGAGGTTGCACTGAAGGTATGTCACTTAGAGTTAAGGGTCTCACAAGCATTTATTCCCCTCATCAAAGAAGTTCATTTTGAAACAGATAGAAGCTATTACAGAGTTCCAGAACTGATCAAATGCAAAGTGGACCTTTTGAGAAGGCAGCTGCCTGAACTGATAAATCTATCAACCTTTTAAAACTTGAGTCCTACGGGATCTGACTCCTTCTGGCAACTCTGGGAATTACACACACATAGTGCACAAACATACATGTAGGCAAATTGCCCATACACACAAAAATAACAAAAAATAAAAAGTCAAAATGTTTTAAATTTGATTATTATAAATAATGGTTATCTTCTCTCACATGCCAACGAAGCCTACAGGCTCCTTCAGATACTGATAATGAAAATGCAGCCTTTTAATGGATTTTCTGAGAATATGGGAAGGTAGAGTCTTGGAGCTGCAGCGATTACTATGTCAGGAAGCAACAATTCATTTAAACAACTAGGAAGATCTAGTAAATGTTTTCAGAGCCTATGTACCCTGTAGTGTGCAAATGCTGAGATGCTACTTAAATGTTGACTTTTATTAGCTGTAACTCTATCTCATCAAACCCATTCTTTACCTAGTAAGCTCTATATATCTCTTATTTTTATGTCAGTGACCCCATGGACCTAATAGAAACAAGAGACAAAAAGTTTACTTGAGTTCATAGTTTCAGATGCATTCTGGCATCTGGGAGTTCAAGGCAGTAGGAAACCTTGTTGAGAATCCTCACATCATGGTGGAGCAGAGTCAGGAGGACCAGAACCAGGGACTGAGCTAAGAGCTTCTAAGGCTTGCCCCTCTTCACCCACTAACACCAGCCAGTGTCATCTCCAAAGTTCTACAGCCACCAGAAGTGGCCCTAAACCCTGAGCATCAAGCATTCAAACCACTAGGCTGTAGAGGAGAGTTCAGTTCAACACGATACTCTCCTCTGTAAGTGGGGCGCACTGAAGTCATATATTCCCATGACAGCTCATGTTTCCCTGTCCATAAAGAACTGTCTTACATACATTTTTTTTTACACAGGGTCTCCCTATAGCCCCCAGCTGGACTGAAATTCACCATGTAGACAAGACTGGACTGATCTCCCAGAGATCTACCTGCTTCTGTCTTCCAAGTGCTGGGATTAAAGGCACGCACTATCACCCGGGCTTCTTTCATACTTTTTGATGATCAGCAATTTACTCTTAGTTCAGGGCCTGGAGCAAAGAAAGCCTACAACATTCTACTGATAGAGAACTTGACTCCTTCCTTAACCATGTGCTCCTCATAATTGTATTTATTTACAATCCTATCAGTCTCTTCACACTTGAAACTATGTATAAAACACAAGCTATATGTTAAGTGTATGTGTAAAATGAGTTCCTATTTTATGTTTTCTTTTAATCTCTATAACAGATGAGGTTGGGAACTTAAGTTGTTATTCATATTTTAGTATTTTGTTTATTATTTTATTTTACGTGTATGAGTATATTGCCTACATGTATGTAATTGCTACTGTGTCATCATGATATGACCATGAAGATCAGAAAAAGGTATCTGTTGGATACCCTGGAACCGGAAGTATGGATGGTTGTTAGCCGCCATGTGGGTGGTGGGAATTGAACCCAGGACCTCTTCAGGAGCAGTCAGGGCTCTTAACTGCTGAACCATCTCTCCAGCCTGTTATCATTTATTAAAGTTTTCATAAATCCAAACTTTTTGTAGTTACATGATAGTGTAAGAGAAATTGGTAAAGAAAAAATTGTGGTTTTTCGAGATATAGGAATTGAACAAATATTATGTCTTCAGTTATACCATATCACCACCTCAGAGCATTGATTAGCTCATCCTCTCTACATGAGCACTTTTGTAATTAAGGTGAAATTTTTGCTTTTTAACTTTTTCTTGAAAGATTTAATAACCAAAAGAAGAATGACTGTTGGTCTTATTCTAGTAATTCCATTGTGCCACGTATTTAAATAAATATTGATATGTCAAAATGCATTCCAAGAAAATACATTCCTAGTTCCTTACTTCAATTTCTTGTGATGAACATTTTGTATGTAATAGTTAACAACATGAGAATAGTCTCCAAACAGGTTCATTAAGGCTAATGCAACTTTTCAAATCATAAATTCCTTAACAAAATCTTATTTTATTTTATTAATTTATTAACATCCAATCAGAAATAATTTAATTACTTTAAAATAAAGTTGGTTTTAAATACCCCTATAGGAATTACTCACCATGAGAGGGCTAGAGAGATGGCTCAGTGGTTAAGAGATTTGGAGATTTGCAAAAATCTTGGTTTAGTTCCAGCACCCATGTAACACCTAGCAACCATTCACAACTCCAGTTCCAGGGGATCCTCCCTCTTCTGACTTCCATGGGCACTCCACACCATAGTGCACTCACACACATGTAGGTCACATACTCATGCACATAAAATTTAAAAAAATAAAAAATTAATTGTAAATTTATTCCAAGGTGAGGACAAAGGATCATTCAATGTACAGTTAATTTTGGCTTTTTGTCCACTTTTATTTTATTTATTTATTTATTTATTTATTTATTTATTTATTTATTTTGAGACAGGGTCTCCTGTAGTCCCAGCTGACCTGAACTCACTATGTAGACCAGGCTGGCCTTGAACTCACAAAGATCCACCTGCCTCTGCCTCCGCCTTGTGGTACATGCAAGAACCATGGTCTAATTTTTAAATTATATTTTATTTATTGTTTTTATTTTAGGTGTACGAGTGTATTGCCTGTACATATGAGTATAGCCATGTCATGAAATTCCCATGGAGGTCAGAAGAGATCACTGGATCCCCTGGAAATGTAGTTATGATTGTTAGCTGCCATATGGGTTCTGGGAATTGAATCCTGGGTCTTCTGCAAGAGCAGTCAGCAATTTTGACTTTGAACACTAGAACAGGTTGAAAGCAGATAAACTCAGAAAATCTCCAAAGCCTTCAACAAATTCTTGTGTCTTGTCAGGAGATGACTCAATGATCAGAACTGAAACAAGATTGTTTTCTAGAAAGCAGAAATCACAGAACTACTATAATTTCCCTAATAAATGAAAATTAATAACTTTAAATATCTGTACCATCTCTATCACTGAAGATGTTGTTTTGGAGTTCATATGAGCATAAAAGTCAAGCACAGAAATTTTCTAAATAGACATCCATCTACTCACTCATATTTTGAAAATTACAGATGTTTGGATTTTGTCCTGTTTATGTCCTTCCTTTGTTATGTAGTTAATGTTGGGAAAACAGGCAGACAAAAACCCAGCATAGACCTGGGGAAATAAACAGCAGCAGACCCCAATTTTATCTGAAGACATATTGGCAACTGATTACTGCTAGGTGAGGAAGAGCTTCCTAAAACAAGGGACTCTAGTTAGGCTGACTAGACCTCAGTGATGGACTTGCACTGCGGAGTGTCTGGAGACAGTGAGTTAACACAGTGGGACTTAACACAGATGACAGAGTATATGAGGTCCAGGGGTGGTGGCTATGGGAGGGTGCCAGTGGGGACAGGGTTATGAAAATGATTAAGATTGTTTAAGATATTCGGGATGAAATACACAAAAATTCTATGAAAACAAATTAAAAAAATAAACATCACATCCAAAAAAGAAATAAACAGGAAATAAGAAAAGCTTTTTCTCTGAAAAAATGATAAATGCCCTGAGCAAAGTGAGAATTCTATTCCAACCCTCCTAATAATTATATCTGAGAGCACTTCCGGTTTAGCTTACCATTAGGACCCAATTTGTTTTCTCCCTTCCTTCAAAAATCTGAATTTTATTTAGATGTTTTGTTATTCCCTAAATTTATGTTGCCCTGTGTCTACTTATATTTTAAAGTTTGGTTCTCCACAGATACTAGCCATTCTTTGCACAATAAAATTAAAGGGGAACCTGGAAAAATGCAGCGGCTTAGGCTGTGTGCATTTTTTTAACTGAAGTAGAACAAGGCTTGGAAAATATAACTAGTGCAATGCTGCTAAACAGCACTTGGCTTCAGAGGCTCCTTGAACATTTGGCAGCTAACATGAAATTCGCATTGGGCCTCAGAGATTTAAATTAAAAGAAGCAAATCACATGCAAGAGATAAAAGGAAAGTATTTATATTTCCATATTCTGGTAAGGAAAGAGCAGATGGCTTATGGAGCACTTGGAAATGTGAAAAAGTTGTGCTGTCTAATAGTGTAACAAGAATAGAAAGAGAAGTCAGTAACAATGTGAGAACCGATTTCTAATGATGCTCAACCATCTGTGTGGCCCTGTTCTGTATCCCAAGAACGCTGAGAGCAAACAGGAGACGAGATAAATATTGTATCATGACAATTATAAAAGCCTGACTCCATGGTGGCCTTAATTTACCTTTCTACACAATATATCACTTTCCGTCTTCTGTACATTCTTCAAAATATGATAGAAATAATCGTTGGGACTGAGCTTCCTGACCACAGCCAAGTCTACCTAGTAAACCTTCAGGGAGAAAAAGGGAACAAACCTCTCCATATCTCTTCTTTCTCAAGAGGACAGGTACCAAATTTGAATTTTACAGTTAGTTTCCACCTGCACTGAAACACTCTGAAAATTGTGTATTATTTTAAGATAATTATTCATTTTGCCACCTTAACCAATAGGTTTTACTTCTACTCTCCTTGAGAGAGAAGCTGAAATTAATTTTAAAAGGTCTATAAACAAACATATAAATGTGATCTTTGGCTAGTCACTCCTTTGGTGGAGAGTCTCAGATAATGCGACTTAGTCAAAACTGGGACTGAAAACCTGTTTAATCTTTGATAATTTTGGTATTGATTGGTTAGAATCAGATATTGTAAATAGCAGAAATAAGATATATTTCATCATATGAGCATGCTGTCTTCATCCAGTGACAATTTTCATTCTAAATCATTTGTATAATGTCATACCTTAATTTATATAATTACTTTAATATAAGGTGGCTTCTTAAATCCTAGTCTACATTGAAAAAAATTCTTAAGGTGATAGAGAATGACTAAGAATAACAGATGGGGGAGTGGATTCCCAGCCCAACATATCTTTATTCAAACTTATCCAAGACCCACTGGAGGACATGCACATGTGTTCTGTTGTTCTACTGCTCAAGGGAGAAAGTGTAGGCTCTGACTGATCAGGTCTGTGGGAGCTGTCAGCAGTGAGTGCGGAGTGAGGTTTCCTATGCTCAAGTCTCAGCTCTGTCTCTCTCTTGAGGTGACAACTTGACAGGTAGGTTCCCTCCATATGCCTTTTCTCCTGCCCTGGAAATGGGGGAAGTAATAGTATCTGTCTTAGAGGCCTCCATAAGGATTACATGAGTTAGCATCTGTAAAATGATTAGCACAGATCCTGTTACATGAATATACTACAGAAATGTTAGCTATGAAGAAGTACATTTAGTTAGTAAGTATGGACTTTTTCCAAAGAAAAGCCACAAGTGTATATGTGTATATAAAGCCAAGTGTATTGTGTGTATAAAGCCAAGTTTACACTGCTGTTTCCCTTGACGGACTGTATAAGTGGTAATATTTTAGCTAGCGAGGCACAGTCATATCTGAATCATTGTTTTGATAGAAATACCTGCCAAAACTATGCTTCTGAATTGTGGCTCATTACATAATACAATATGCTACATGTCCTACTATATACAGATCACTAGCAGACTTATATTTGCAAAGTATTTCTATAAGAATCCTATTTTAAATATATGTGCTAACATACATATTTATCATCTGCAATATACTGCTCTGATATGGATTTCCAATGCAGAATAGCAAAACAAAACTAATTAGTATTCCTTTGCATAAATTCTGTGTGTGTGTGTGTGTGTGTGTGTGTGTGTGCATGTTGAAAAACGAACATGAGTCTTAGCTTTTAGCAATTTTTAAGAATGCAATACAGTGTTACTAACTATGGTCTCTTTCTGGTGCAACAGATTTCTAAGACCTTCACTGCCTATGTACTAATTAAACTTTTGATGCTTTAATAAAAACTTCCAGACCCCCAAAACTAAGCTCCTGTTAAAATTATTATAGTTTTTAAAAAAGTACTATGTACATGTGTGAACATGAAGTATTTGCCTTTCAATGCCTGTCTTATTTGAATGGCCATGGCTGTCTAGGTTCACCCATATTGTCACAAAGGATGGCTTTTTGCAGATGAATAACATTCTACTGATTTTTATACAACCTTTTATTTCCTGTTTATTGGTTAATAGACAAATATTGTTAGTGTGTTTTGGCTATTCTTAATAATGCACAATGGATTAAGGATGAAGATATTTTTTCAAAATACTGATTTTAATTCCTTTGCAGAATGTCCGTGAGGAGACATTACTGGGTCACATTCAACTTCTGTTTCTCGTTTCGGAGGAACTTCTAGAGCATTTTCTGTATTCGTCCTACTAATTCGCATCCTAATAGTGCACAGCTGTTTGCCTTTCACTTCAATCCAATGTGCACTATCAATAATACCTCTCCAATCAGGTGTAAGGTGATCCTGTGGTGGTACTTTTCCCTTCTCTTATGAAAAATTTTATAGTATGTGTTTTTTCATATACTAATTGGATATTTTAAACTACTTTTGAAAGAACTTTTCCCATTTATTTTTATTTTATGTGTATGAGTGCTTGTCTGCATGTGCATAAGTACATGCATGTCGTGCGATGCCTGTGGTCAGAAGAGGATGTCAGTTCCCCTAGATATGGAGTTGTTACAGACAGTTGTTAGGCAATAGGTGGGTGCTGGGAATGGAACCCAGGTCCTCTGCAAGAGCAGCCAGTACTCTTAACTGCTGAGCCATGTCTCCAGCATCATGTGTGTTTTTATAAAAAGGAGACTCAACGAACCTCAGCAAATACCAAAAATTGAAATCATTCCATGTATTATCTCAGAAAACAACACAATAAAACTTAAAATCAACAGCAAAAGAGGCTCTGGCAATTACACAAATTTGTGGAGATTAAATAACACAGTCCTGAAAGAAGAATGGGTCAAAGAAGAAATCAAGATAGAAATAAAAGTTCCTGGAACTAATTGAAAATGATAATGAAGCAAAACAAAAGCTCTGGGATTCATTAAAAGTAGTCCTCTGAGAGAAATTCATGGTTATTTGCACCTACATTAAAAAGCCAGAAACAGCACATATACATGACTTAATAGCACAACACAAGAATTTGGAAAAGCAGCAAATAAACACAAGCCCAACAGGAAAACAGACATAATAAAAATCATAGCGATAATCAATGAAATAGAAACAAATAAAACAATACAAAAATCAATGAATGTAAGAGCTAGTTCTATGAAAAGATAAACAAGATGAACAAACTCTGAGTCAAGTCACCAAAAGAAAGAAAGATTAAATCCAAATCAGCAAATCAGAGATAAAAAGGAAATATCACAACAGACACCTAAAAGATTCAAAACATTATAAAGGAATTTTTTTGTCTTTTTGAGACAGGGTCTCCCTGAAGCTCCAGCTGGCCTGGAACTCACTATGTAGACCAGGCTGGCCTCATAATCACAGAGATCCACCTGCCTCTGCCTCCCAAGTGCTGGGACTAAAGGCATGCGCCACCACGCCCATATTTTAAACACTTATGCTCTGTTAAGTTTGAAAATCTAAAAGAAACTGAAGAACTTCTAACTTCAGTGACTCCACCAAGGTTAAACCAAGAAGAGATAAACAGTTTAAAAAGATTCATAACAGATAAGGAAATCAAAACAGTAATACAAAGCCTCCCAACCAAAACAAACCCAGGCCCAGATAGATTCACCAGAGAATTTTACCAGGCTTTCAAAAAATCTACAACCAGTACCACTTAAATTATTTATAAAAGATAGAAACACAAGGAGAACTGAGAAAGCCCTTCTGTGATGCCAGTTTTACTTTAATATCAAAACCATAAGACAAAACAAAAAAAAGAAAGCAATAGGCCACATTACAAGTTTACTTTATTCCAGAGATGAAGGGATAGTTCAATATATATAAGCCAATAAATGCAATAAATCATATAAATGGATTAAAGGCAAAAATCATAATATCATCTCAATAGATGGAAATGGAGAAAAACGGGAGGCAAACCAAATTAAATCATTAAATCTCTATAAAGAACGGATCCAGATAAGGTTGTCCACTATCTCCAGTCCTGTTTAATATAGGGCCTGAAAATCTTGCTAGAGACTTAAGATTATACATAGAAATTAAAGTTGGCATTAATTGGAAAAAAACAGGTCAAATTATCTCTATTTGCAAATGGTATAGTATTAGACATAAGGGATCACAAAAATGCCAACAGAAAACTTGTAGAAAAGATCAACACTTTCAGGAAAGTGGCAGGTTATAGTATCCGTTCTTTATACCAGTAACAAGCAATCAGAGAAAGAGTTCATGGAAACCCTAACATTCTCAATAGCATCAGATAAAATAAAAGACCTAGAAAGAAGCCTAACCAAAGACATTACAAACCTCTACAATGAAAATTTTAGATATTTGAAGAAAGAGATTGAGGAAGACACAAGGGGATGGAAAGTCCTCCTGTGCGTGTGGATTAGTAGGGTTAATAGTATGAAAGTGATCATCCTACCAAAAGCAATTTATAGATTTAATGCAATCCCAGTCAAAATCCCCATACATTCTTCACAGAATTAGAAATAGCCATCCTAAAATTCATGTGGAATCACAAAAGACCCTGGATAGCCAAAGCAATCCCGAGCACAAAGAGCAATGCTAGGTAGATTCGTATACCAATTCTCAATCCGTATTACAGAGATATAGTGATAAAAACAGAATGATACAGGCACACAGACATGCAACTCAATGGAACTAAACAGAAGACACAAACATAGGTGCATGCAGTTTCAGCCACCTGATATTTGACAAAGGTGCCAAGAACATTCATGGAAGAAAAACTGGATCTCTATCTGTAGAAGAATGATATTAGAACCTTATCTTTCACCCTGCACAAAGTCAATTCCGAATCGATCAAATAGTTCCATGTGAAATTTAAAACTCTGAAACTGTTAAAAGAAAGCATAGGCAGGACCCTGCAAGATATAGGTATAGGAAAGGACTTTGTAAATGGGACACCAGTTGCTCAGGAACTAAGGTCAACAATGGACAAGTTAACCTCATTAAATTAACAGTCTTGTATAGTAAACAATCAGTGAAGTGAAGTGGAGACCCAGAATGGCAGAAAATCTTCATCGGCTACATAACTAACAGGAAATTGATATCCAGATTATATAAAGAACTCAAAAAACAAAGAATGAAAAAAACAAATGAACCAATTAAGGATGGGTTATAAATCAGAAGAGAGATCTCTCAAAAGAAGAAATAAAAATTCCTAAGACACGTATTAAAAAGTATTTCAAAAACATTATTAATTAGGTAAATTAAAATCAAAACCAATTTATTTTTTATCTTACCCCAGTCAGCCAGGCTAAGACCAAGAGAAAAAATGATACCACATGCTGGAGAGGATGTGGAAAAAGGGGAACACTCATTCATGCTGATGGGATTGCAAACTGGTGCAACCCCTATGGAAAGCAGTGTGGAGAACTATTAAAAAGCTAAAATACATCTACCATATGATGTGATTATCCCACTCTTTGGCATTTATCCAAAGGACTCATCCCACTGCAGAGATATGTTTCCATCCCTCTTTGTTACTGTTCTTTTCACAATAGCTAAGAAATGGAAGCAACTTAAGTGTCCCTCAACTGACGAATGGATTATGAAAATGTGGTACATTTACACAATGGAGTTCTACTTAGTGGTAAAGAAGGACATAATCATGAAATCATGAAGTTTGCAGATAAATTGACGGAACTAGTAAATGTTACACTAAGTGAAGTATCACAGGCTCAGAAAAACAAGTACACTATCATTTTTGCACCTTAGCTGCAAATCCTTATACATGAATATATGTCCTAATGCAATTGCAGGAGTTAGGAAATTGAAAAGAAATGATGGATTGAAAAGGAATGAAAGAGCTGAAAGAGGGGTTCGTAGGAGACAGGTGTTACCAAATGTGAACTGGGGAAAATGGGGGTATTTAACGGGTAAGGGTTATACAAGGAAACGGGGTTGAAGGGTACAAAGAAGCTCAAGAGAGGGTGGGTAATTGGTGACAGGTACTGTCAAGAGGGAAACGGAAAATGGGAATACATTAATTAGGGGGAGAGGGAGAGTTAGACAGGGAGAAAGACAAAGTTAAGTAATACTTAGGTGGTGTGAAACCCAGAGGGAAATTTATTAGTTCAAAAGCATACTGAAAAATATATATGTAGTATCTGTACACAAGTTCATACAGCTGAAGGCTACCTAACAGGAAGTTCAATTCCAGAAAGGAGACACTTCCCTTCAAGTTATAGGTCAGAATAGTGCAAAAGAGTCCCAGAATAGCAGGCTATTTCCACAGTCCTTGATTTCCTTCTAGAAACAGAAGGTAAGATCATATTGCTGAGGATGGGACATATTTCAGACTCAGGACTTGGAGCAACTGAGTTGGAATTGACCCGAAAGCCTCTTCTTTGAAGACCAGCTCTCATAATTTCAGAGGATACTGTGGAAGCTAAGGAGAAAATCAGTCAATGATACAATCCAGCTTTAAAGACTAACAAGCATAACAGTTGTTAGTACAGTAAACTATCTCTATCTGTTCAATAGTGAAACTTTTATCCTAAGCGTTTTCAACATCTAATTAATATATAATTATATAGCTATATATCAGCTATCTAAAGCCCACTCAATGGGAGAGAACCCATGTGTGCTACTATAAGCATAGCCAACTACATATGACTGGAGTGGTTATAAATCCTTGAGAAAACATTATACCTGTCACATCCCTTGACAAATGTAATTTCCAACTGTATGTTAGATATTTATTTTTTATATTTACATGCAAGTATACCTATTACCACCCATCAAAACAACAGGTGGAGATGTAGAGAGTTTTACAACAGTCAAACACAAAGACTAAGTGTCTGTGAGATGCCCGCCCCTATGTGGCACATCATTAATGCAACCTCCAAGCCTAAGTCTCAGAGAACAGAGTGGAACAGGGGTCAAGAGAATAGTACTGCACCTCTCACCTCTCACCAGTAATGCTTCCCCATGCAACAATGGGCATTAACACAGAAAACTGCAACTGGAGAATAAGAGATTGCAGAGTGTGTGTCTCTAGATAGAACTCCTATATTTAACCTCACCCACCCAAGGCTCAGGGATCACTGTGGACAAGGGGACAGAAAGATTGTAAGAGCTAGAGGTGGTGGATCACCACAAGGAAACTGAGTTTTCTAGGCTTCTGAAAACTTGCTCATATGAACTTACAGAAAATGGCATCATTGCAAGATTCATGCATACCAAAATCATGAAAAACCTACCATAGAACTGGAGAAATGGGCACTAGACCCCAACCTTAGTGAGGAAATATTGGGAGCTGATTACTGCTGCATGAGTGAGAGCTGGTCTTCTTCAAGGGAGTGATGTTAGGTTGTACAGGCTCCAGTAGATGAATTCATACTGAGGGATATCTGGGAACACAAACTTGACATGCTAGGTCTTAACATATATGACAGAATGCATGAAATTCATTGGGGGGCGTCTACTGGGAAGTGCAGATGCGGAGGGACCTAAATATGATTAATAGGTATTTTATTAAATACACAAAAGGCAATCAACTTATATATTGAAAAAAGGAAATATATTCCAGTCCCTTACCTACCTTGTTGTGTATTCTTGCTATTTAGTTAAGTTTCTCATATAACTTCTATATTAAAACATTCTGTAAAACATTTTTCTGTTTATTACCTCTCTGTTGATTGCTTGTGTGACAATGCAGAACAGTTTACTTAATGGCACCCCACTGGACATTTAACTGTGTTGTAATCTTGGGTTCATAGCCAAAATCACTGTTAGACTAAAACTCGTGTTTCCTCCATGCTTCCTGTTAGGGATTTTATAGGACTATAGTATATGTAAAGGTACTCATTGTGTGTCTGCACACATGCATTTATCTGTGCATGCATCTGAGTGCTCTTGTGTGCACATGTGTTTTTGTGGATGTGTTTTGTATATGTGTGCATGTATGTTTCTGTGTTTTATGTGAGTTCATATGCATTTGTGTCCATATGTATGTGCAGGTACATTTCTGTGTATGTTCATATGTGTTTATACATGTATATTTCTGGATGTACTTGTGTTTGCCTGTTCATATGTCTTTCTGTATATTGTTGTGCATGTATGTTTCTGTGTGCATTTTTACATCTATTTGTGTGCATATGTGTTCGTGTATGTTTCTGCACATATATTTCTGTGCATTTGTATGTTTGTGTGTCCCTATGTGTCTGTGTATATATTTGTGCACATGTGTTTCTCTTTGTTTTTGTCTGTATTAGTGTGTAAGTTTGTATATCTCGGTGTCTCCATGTTTGTCTGAGTGTGCCTATGTGCATGTCTGTGTGTCTCTATGTCTGTACATGAGTGTCTGTTTCTCTGTGTCAGTATGCATGTCTGTGTGAGTCTGTGTCTATGCATATATCTGTGTGTATCTTTGGGACTATGTGCCTGTGTGTGTCTGTGCTGTTTTTTCTCTCTTTCTCTGTATGCATGTGTGTGTGTGTGCACAGAGGACAATTTGAGGGAGTTTGTTCTCTCCATTTGTGGATCTGGAGGATCAAACTTGGTTTTTCAGGCTTATAGATAAGTCTGCTTAACCTGCTGAGACGTGTCACTAGTCACCACATGTTTCTGTGTTGCTACATCCTGCAATAACTGAATTCATCTGTCGTTAGCTTTTGGTTTTGTTTCTTTCTCATATCTAACTATCCTGGTGTGAGTTTTCAGCACTGTTCTGGCACAGAAGAGTCCAGTCAGTGACCAACCTCATCTGATCCTGACATGAGAACACAGAGCGAAAAATTTCACTGATCAATTTGATGTCAGCTATGGTGCAGTTTTGCCATATAGGGTTTTCACTCTATCAGGGTATATTCCTTCTATTTGCTGAGTATTTAATCATGAAAACTTATTTTGTATGACTATACTGGATTTTGTGGACTTTATTTTCTGAAATTCTTTAAATACTTACAATTGTTAAGCTGGGTTTGACTTCTTTTATTAACTTCCATTTCATGAAGAGACAAGATCACTTAGGATCTGTATGACCTTGCAGGAAGCAATTACTTTTAGTGATTTTTTTTAACCTTCAAGGTTGTCATAAAACATCTATGTTACAGGGTTATTAAAAGCAGACAACTAAGGCCAGGGTGATGGCTTAGCAGTTAAAGAGAGCTGCCAAGCCTGACAACATGAATTTGATCCCTAGAGACTTTATCGTGAAAGGAGAGAGGTGATTCCAGGAAGCTGTCCACTGACCTCCACATGTTTGCTGTAGTGTGCATTTTGGACACCACTCTCAATAAATGAATGAATGAATGGATGGATGGGTAGATAGATAGATAGATGATAGATAGATAAATAAACAAATAAACAAATAAATAAAAACCCACATTTAATAAAAAGGTATATGAACTACATGGCAAATTCAACGTACTGAAATAGCTCTGTTTTGCTGAATACCTATCAGTTTGAAAAACAGCACAATGTTTGTCAGCTGGAGTCAGGGCCGGACAGCTAAGAATCTCTTTTAGAAACCAAAGACACAGTCAACAATTATTATTTTTTTACCATAAGCTAATTACTATCATATGTGCTACAAATTTATTGATTCATTTAATCTGATAATAAGCTCAATAGTAGTACTACCTTATATGGACTTTGACTGGAGGATCTTTGTTATAAAATGGATAAGTAATTTGTTTGCAGTATGTGGGGAGAGAAATGGTTTTGGTGCTCAAGTGTGGCCAAGCTCCCTGTGTCCCACATGAAACACAGTCATCTATATTCTCCCCCCTCTCTCTGGTTCTCTCTCTCTCTTGCTCTCACTCTCCCTCTTGCTCTGTCTCCTTCCTCGACACTCCTATGGGCTCAATGTCCATTTTTTAAGAAAACACTCAATTCTGAACTTTGAGATTCCAAAATTTAATTTGTACTATTCAGTTTACAATTTTGTGTGTATGTTTATACATCTCTTTAGAAGTAGCATTATACTTTGGAAATTTGCTTTTTAAAAAATGTAACAAGCAGACGAATAACCCTAAAAGAATCTGTAAATCTGCCAGCCTCATGAGATTATAAAACATGAAGCTCTGTGTATACCTCATTACGACTGTTTTCTGCTTACTGATTTACTGTCTGACACTGTTTGACACAATCAAGAACCCTGCATTCTATAAGCCTGGTGTATGCCTAGAAAGATTTATCTTCCCCTGCGTGTATATTAACAATGACAGATGACCTCTTTAAGATTTTATACTTTCTCTCTTTACTTATTTATACCACTGGCCATTTTTCAAGTAAACTTTCTCCAACCCCAATATAGAATTGGTAATGAATTTGTATATATTAATCCGGAAACTGTGCCAGCTAAAGATATATATTCTGATAAGACTTGTACCCCATGGAATGGACGCTATTAATAATGTCAGGTACGTTTGGTATCCTTCCTTTCTTGGCTACTGCAGAATATCACCTTTTTGTTTCTTTGCAGGATTGGCTAAGCAGTTGTTTGACACAAGATGAACTTAAGTTTTTGTCCTTATTGTGAAATTCCATAGCGCAGTAATTAGAGCTTCAAGCTTCAATTTTCTGTGGCCAAAAATAAGGAAATCCAAACATTTTCAATGGCATGGCACCTCTGGCCTCAAGTGTTCAAGTTCTTTCTCTTGGTAAATTTTGTTATACTCTTCGCTTACTAGATATATGAAAGAAACTACATTCTAGTTTTTACTGAATTAAATCTATTAGTTACTTTTTCTGCTCCTGTGATAAAACACTATGACGAAGAGCCATTTATAGAAGGGTTTATCTGGCTTACCCTTTCTGAAGACTAAGAGTCCATCATGGCCAGAAGGCATGGCGGCAGAGGTTGCCTGAGCAGCAAGCTGAGCACTTACAACTTCAAGCAAACACAGGAAGCGGAGAGAGCCAGACTGGGACATGGGCAAGCTATATACCTCAAGGTTTTCCCCATGGATGTGCTTCCTGTAGCATGACCATAACTCCTAAAGTTTCCATAACTCTTTCCAAACAGTACCACAAGCTGGGGCCAGGTGTCTGAATTCTTGTAGTCTATGGGGAAACTCATTCAAACCAACAGTATATTCTAGTACAGTTAATTCTGTTGTAAAGGTCATGGGGAACTGTTATCGTGTATTTTCTCATAGAAAAAAACCAACATGGCATAACTGATATGTGACAGAAAACACAAAGGCTTGGCTGTTCTGTGTGAGTGAGAAAGATGTGTCCTCAAAGCCATGATGTCAGGAATCATGTGAACACAGACACATAGAAGTGATGTCACTTACCATAAGCCAATGACCCAAACTCATGAAGGCTTCTAGTCAAAGATGCATTGCTTAGCAAAATTACTAGAGATTATTGCTTTAGCAGACACTCACACTAATGAATGCCATAACCAACATGCACACAAAATGAGATGAGCAATGGTAGGTGAGGGTGGTTATTTTGGACTCCTAAAATAACACAGGCTATTGCCACATCTCTTGTTTATTTCTCAGAACTAGAAGATAAGACCTACTGCTGGAGTTAGGACATGTTTCAGATACAGGACCTAGAGCAGTGGAGCAGGAACTGACCTGGAGGCTTTCTACCAGAAGTTTAGCTCTCACAATGCTAGATGATAAAATGTAAACTGTCAAGGGAGAAAAACAATCAATGATCCAACCCAGCCCTAAACCCTAATAAATAATGACTGGCACAGCAAACTACCTCTATCAGTGCAGTGGTGGTACTGTTATCTAGGGGGTTATCAACAGCTATCTAATTGGACTTAAAGTCCTCTCCATGGGAGGGAACTCATGGGTGGCACTTTAAGCTCAGCAAAATACACCTGGCAGGAGAGAACAGAGATCCTAGAGAAAATTCTCTCTGTGTCATATCTGTAGACAAATGAAATTTCTTACTATATGCTAATATGGATCCTTATATTTACAGACAAGTATACCATACGTCACTCATCAAAGAAGTTCCTTTTTGCAATCGATGAAGGCTACTGCAGAATTGAACATCTGGCTGGACACAGAGAACATACATCTGAGAGATGCTAGTAGCAGGTGACACATCTACGGTGGAACCTCTACACCTAAGGTTCATGGAACATAACAGAACAAGGGGTAGAAAGAAAACTAGTGCATCCCTCAACTCTCGCCAGTAACACTTCCTTGTACAACAGAGTGTGATGCACACAGAAGACCACAACTGCCCCAGTTTTAAAGAATAAGAGACTGCAGAATGTGTATCCTTGGATGGGACTCTTATATTGAAACTCACCCAGCCACGGTTCCTGGACCATTGCAGAAGAGGGGCTGGAAATATTGTAAGAGCCAGGGCTGGTTCATGAACACAGGGAAGCAGAGGCTTTCAGGTCACTGGAAGCTTGCGCATGTGAACTTGTGGCAATGGTGACATCGAGCACAGGACCCATGCCAGCTCAATTAAACAAGGACCCAGAGGGGAGGAGAGAAATGGCCAACCCTAGAAAGAGAACTATTAGAGACTCATCCTACTAATGGGTGAGGAACAGTACACCTTACATACAATCTCTAGATGGACTGGCTAGACTCCAGTGGATGAATTCACCCTGAAGGACATCTGGGTACAAATGCTTGACTGGATGGAACTTAATATATATGGTAGAATACATGAGGTCCGGTGGGGGCTGGGAAGGCATGGATGTGGGAGGGGGCCTAAATTTTATATTCATAAAAGCTCAATAAATATTTTCAGAAACGATATGAGCAATGGTGAACACATCTAGAAGGTGAGTTTTAGACAAAAATTCACAGTGGTTAAAATACTTTAAAACAGAAAGAAATTATCATTTCACTATATAAATTCTCAGGAATTCTGATTCCCCTCCACCCACATCCCCAGTCTCTGCTCTGTTGTTTCTCTCATGCGTACACACTGTCCAACGTTTTCCAAGTTGTCCCTTCATAAGAAGTAACTAAGGGGCTGACCTCAGTACTTTTCAGAATGGGGACTTTGTGGTCAGATAATTTGCTTATATATATATATTTTAAGTGATATTTTTGCATTTTATACAGTACATCTCAATTATATTTAGACTCTCTCCTACCTGAACCCCCATAGCCCCCTGCTCTATACATGCATTCTGTCAGGTATATTAAGGCCTATGGAGTCGTTTGTGTCCCCAGATGTCCTTCACTCAGAGTTCTTAATTTGACTTAATCTTCTATTTAAATATAAATAAACTCTCAAATAACAACTTCAAGACAGAAAGAAAGGCTTAAGGTAGAGCTTATCTTTTCCTGTAAGACCATGTTTCAAAAACTAAAAAAACATCTCTCATCTGCAGAAGTTCCTCATTTCTCACACATGGTTTCAGATTATATGCTTTAATTGCCTTACTGAGCCTTTAAAGTTAGACTTTTAGGATCACAATAATTTATGATTTGGATTAGAATGCCCACATGGTCAACTTTTATGTACACGTAGATTGAATCTCTTATAACATTTGTGTTCACTGAGTCTACTTCATTCTCCTAAATCTACAGACACAAGGATGAGTCTTTCAATTTGTTTTGTCTTAAAAAATTTGTGGTAAGCTTGCATCAGGCTTTTGATACTGGAACACACAGCAGATCACTTTGACATGCTTGGCAACAATGAAGTAGTTTGCAAGACTTAATCAGTCCAGGGGTGTATAAGGAAAGGCTAAAACCAGTAAAGAATTCTCTGTCAGCAATATGTCAAACCACAAAATTACAGGGCAAGAAATAAAACTCAAAATTAAGAAGGTAAAGAGGTCTATTGGAAACAATCAGCGTGCAGCACCATGTGCTGAATGATAAATGTAAGGCACGAGACTAGTCTTCTCAAACAAGTGGGACCAAAGTGTGTGTGCGTGCGTGTGTGTGTGTGTGTGTGTGTGTGTGTGCAACTACCACTATGTATTTTGTATTTCATTTACTTTCTTATTTTAATAGTACATTGAAGTTTCATGTCATCTCATTTTAATGTTGCCTTAAATGTATTTTAAGAAAATAGTCTCTAACAAAAACATCTACAGGGGCATCAATTTCATTTCATTAAGAGTTTAATAAGAAAAATGACAAGATCACACATGTTAGACATGCTTCTGGATTCTATGAAGAGAATTAACAAGCTGTTGTTTATATCCTTGGTGGAAATAACCCCCAAGTCAGAAACTGCGTCTTTTCAAGCAAGTGTTTAACCACGCAACGAGTAGAATTACGTCTGAGAGCCATACCGCAGTGTGACTTACTTTTTGATGTAGAGTTTTCTCTAAGGATAGTAATGCTTGCAAAGACAGCTGCCCGCCTTTATTTTGTATTTTTTAATGCTCACCCCTTTTTGGTGTATGTCATGGCAGCTGAGTCTTCCTTACTACATACACAACTGAACACGTACCGATTCGGTTAATATTCTCATGATGACTGTCCAATGGATCCTTGGGAGTTCGTGCAGAAAGAGATGGCACTCCTTTGTATGTTATCTCATCAAACTTGCAGCTCACTCTGTTGATTTTAAAAGCAATTCATGTTAAATAGCATTCGGTGAAATACTTGTGATGCCATCTCAGTGTCAGGATTCTCTAGTGCAGTGCTCCAGGAGAAAAGTGTGTTTTTCTGAGTTACTGAAGCAGGCTGTGCAGCTTTCAAAACACCTGACACATAGCAGTAAGGAGAGGAAGTTATCATCCGGATGAGGTACTAGGATAATAGAGGAGATTTCCCTCGAGTATTTATGACATTTTAAAGAACTTGTTGAAAAATGATTGTGTAGCAATTTTGAAATGGAAATAGCACCCTCTTCAAGGTGCACTTTCATCTGTAATACACCATGAGGGGTACAAAGTGTGCTTCTGATACCAGAGGCCAGAACTTTCTTAGCAGATCTCACAGCACATGCTACAGTTCATTACTAAGACAAATGTAAGGTACTTGGAAGCATTGAGAGACCTTTAAAATTTGCTTTTACAGGTTCACGGCAATTCATGGATGTAATTCCAGCATTCAAGAGTGGAAGCAGGGGATAGTCATGGATGTGATGTCAGCCTGATCTGGATAATAACACCCTGTTCCAGAAATTTGTTTTTAATATTTGGTATGCAGAGTTAGGACCTAGTTAGTCAGTCTGCTGAGTCTACACTTCAACACCTGAGAGTCAGGCTTTCCTCCCTCGCTGAGGGGAGGAGGCAGTATTTCTAAGCCAGTGTGAGAGCACAGTGCTGTTACCTTCAAGATACCAACAAAGTTCTTTACCCAGCTTCAGCCCTTTCTGTGTGGATTGTTATCAGCAGCAATCTGCTGAATACTCAAGATCTTCCTTCCAGGGACACAAGACATGGCTCAGCAGTTAAGAGCACATCCTGCTTTTCCAGAGGACTTGGGTTTAGCACCTAGAGTCCATGTCATGCAGTTCTCAACCACCTGTAACTACAGCTCTAGGGAATCTGATACCCTGTCATGGTCTCTGTAGGCACCAGGCACACATATGACATACATTCACACAGACACACACAGACATACACACACACACACACACACACACACATGTTCACATAAATAAAACCTTAAGGAAAAGCTCTTCAATGCAGCTTCATTCCATGTGGAGATTCTTCAAAAAGTTAGAAATTGATCAAACATTTGATTCGGCCATACCATTCATGGGCATATACCCAAAAGACTCTGTACTCTACAGAATCATTCATGGTCATTGCTGCCTTTTTCATAATGGCTAGAAATTGGAAATAACCTGGATGTCCATCAACTGATAATGAATAATGAAGGTTTTAAATATATGCACAATGGGATGTTATTCAACTCTAAAAAAAGAAATTAAGAAATTCACAAGGAAATGGATGGAGGTGGAATCATGCTGTGTGACATAACTCAGCCCCATAATAAAGCAGATGTCACATGTTCTCTCTCAGAACTGGCTGCTGCCTTTGAAATCTTCGATATGCGTATTTCTATTTCAAAGTCCAAGGACATTAAAAACTAATAAAAGGCCACAGGTGGGGAGTGGGAGGGAATAACAGTACATACAGCTAAATTGGGTGGGGCACAGGAGGATAAGTAACCCTTTAGGCCTTTAGAAAAAGCCATATGAAAGCCTACCACTTACAGAGGCTTCCTAAAGTATGGACATATCCATTATCAAAAGAGATTAGGAGTAGTTATCCTACAGCAGGGGGCATTGTCCCTTCTAGACATCATAGACTAAAGAGATAAAACACTCCACGCCAAGAACAGGCTCCCTCTCTGTGAGCTGTTGACCAGGAGTCCCTCAAGCAATGCTGGTCCTTGTCTCTCCTCTTAGTTGCCAACAAGAACTTGATGGTAAGACCCTATTGCTGGAGACAGTACATACATGATCTGTAGAACAAATAATGAAAAATCTAGTTGGTGCTGACTTCAGAGCCCCATCTCTACTGGCTAGTGTTTGCAGCATTGAAAGGTGGTTTGTTTGCATGCTACTGGAAGGAACGAAACAATGATGAACCTTACCCAACAACTAGCTTGAAAATATATACCCACTGATGCAGTAGTAGCATTAATATTATGGGAGTAAACAACCACTCTCTAACTGTATTTAGATCTTCTTCATAGTAAGGAGTCCACTCCTGACATTCATATCAGGCTTAGGAACCTGAGGCTGGTGGACAGGTCACAGGACAAAGGAGAAAACCTAAAAGCAGTTTTCTAGAACTAAATAGTTATAGTATTGAACTGACTGTTAATGACTAATTGTTACACCCATAGATTAATACATCTCTCAGCCCTCACCAGAGAAGCTTCCTTATGCAGCCGATGGTGATTAGCACAGAAACCCACAAATGACCAGTGTGCAGAGTGCAAGAGGCCGCAGAGTGCCTATCCCTGAATGGGACACTTTATCAAATGTCTACCTCCCAATGCTCAGGGTTCATTGTGAAAGAGGGGCAGAAGGATTCTGAGACTGAGGGTGTGGATGTCCACAAAGAAACAGTTTTCCAGACAGCCAGTCAGTTACTCACATGAACTCACAGCAACGTAACAGCATGCGCAAGTCCCATGCACACCCAAAACATACAAAATCCCAGCATAGAAATGGGGAAGTGGGTAAGAAATCCCAACCCAGCCTAAGAAGTTTGGCGACTGAAAGCTGTTGGGAGGGGAAGAGACAGTCTTTTCTTGAGGGTGGGACTGTTGGTAGGTTAACCAAGCTCCAGTGGGTGGACCCACACAGAAGGAGATCTGGGGACAATTTAGACTCTATAGAGTGCATTAAATAATTGGGCAGGGGACAGTATGGGGAGGGAAACTAAACACCATCAAATTCCATTGTTGGAAAAATCACAAAAAGTCAATAGAAAGCCTACTGCTTCCACCTCCACATGACGTCATCTCTGCTATCCTCGGTTCAGGTCAGAGATTCTACTGGGCTCCGTGTCGACCAGTTACTGCAAAATAGCTTGAGAGCTCTCTCCTGAGGTAAAGTCGTTTAGTTCTGAATGCTGCGACTCTATGGAGCGAATGTGGGAGGGACAGAGGTGGAGGAATGAGTGGGCAGAGGAGGGAGAGGAGAGGAGAGACCGGACAGGCCCAGGAGGCCGAGGAGGCGTTTCTGAAAGAACCGCCTGGCTGCAATCCTTCCGCTTTCAAATGATTGTAACTGAGTGAGGAAAATAGTAAACATAAAAAGAAAGCCCATGGTGTAGAACCTTCCTCAAACTCTGATCCAGAGCTCAGAAGCAATTATTAAGGGTCCTAAATATTTTATTTAATTATTTTTGAGTAAACTGATTTAAATCAACGTGATGTATCTAGTTATTGGTTAGGGTAAGTCTCTGGACGTTGGATAAATCCCTGTAATTGTAAGATGTGAGGTAATGTATTACAATAAAAATTATAAATAAGATCTGACTAGGAGAATATGATCAGCCCAGGGTAAAACAGAAAAACATATAAACTAAAGGAGTGGCCAGATGTCAGATACACAGGGTAGAGAGATGGCACCAGGACTAAGACTGGGCTCTGTCTATGCCTCAAAGCTCTATTTTAAAGCTAAGTTTTCTGGAAATTTTTCTAAAATGCTTTCTATGTGATTCAAATTATTTTGAGGTTCCTGTTCAGAGGAAAATACCTGCAGTGGCAAACTGTTAGCCTATAGAGAATCTACGCCTTTTGTCACAGTCTGCTTGCCGCTGAATGTCCATCAAAAGCTGGGGCAGTTTTGTGGTAACTTCCTTGAAAAGTGAGGGGTCCGTTAGCTTTCACACTGGAACTCATATTGACAACTCGCCACAGGCCTGAGGGCTAAACTAATTAGCAGGGTTTCTTTTCCCAGAGTAAATTAATTCAGTCTGTACTTGCCTCAAAATAGCTAAATTCTTCTAGGCCAATCTCTTAAAGACAATCTTATGACATGGCTAAGTGACTTTGACTTTAGAGTCTTGTCAGATTATTCTGTACTTAGAAAATGTGTTGAGATAATTTTAAAGTGTCCCTTTTGTTTATTTATTTTTTGTGGCAGTCAAAGCCCTTCGTATTCTGACCCTTTACCTCACCATCAGCTTCACCTCCTTCCTTACGTTTTCCGTGTAAGAAAACCAACCACTGTTTGGAGGCTCTTGATATGAGAATGCTTCCATGCACAGTCACAAACTACCTCTGATGTTTAGAATGCTCCTCGCTGTCTACAGCAATACCAGTCTTAATGTGTCTGATTTCATCTAAATAGTCTATCACAATATCCGAACTTCTCATTGTTCCTGAAATCTCTGCTCTGAATAGTATATTCTGAAAACGTTCTTCTCTCAACATATCAACATTTCTAGCCCTGTACATAACACGTTACAACAGCAGTTATACAAATACTGACATACAGCTCTTTGGTACTAGAATTCACATTTCTATGAGCAATAGAAGTATTGCTTTTTCCTCTTCATTTTTAGAGAATCTATTTGTGAAACAAAAATTCAGTAAGTATTTACAAAATGGATGAATGAAATGCGGCAAAAATCTCTTCAATATACAAAGACAAATGAAAGGTTACTAGAACAAGCAGTTTCTCCAGGAGCAGAAAGACTGTAGGAGTGAGGGAGGGGTGGGTCTAGTCTGGCAGGAAGGCTGGATTGAGACCCGATTGTAACTTGTATGCTTCTTAGTGATAGAAATGAAAGATTAATTTAGGTTCAAAATTCTGCAGATTTTTTTCCAAACACAGAATTTCAATATTTTATCCACCTATTTAAATTTATAAAGATTTTTTTTTTTTTTTTTTGCCTTTTTGAAGCAGGGTCTCCCTGTAGCCCCAGCTGTCCTGGAACTCACTATGTAGACCAGGCTGGCCTTGACCTCACAGAGATCCGCCTGCCTCTGCCTCCTGAGTGCTGGGATTAAAGGTGTGCATCACCACGCCCAGCTTTTTAGACATTATTTAAAAATGTTATGACTGTGGAAAGCTTAAAGCTAAAGATTTGTGACCTAAGGAAAGTGTCACACAAATCTCAAGATTTTGTTGAAGAATGAGAGTAAATTTGTGTTTCTATAGTTCTTAACAAAATAGAAAAACTTATCATTATTTGCTCAGAACTTAGGATTCCATGTCCTATGCCTGATTAAAGGATTACTAAGTATAACACCTAGTGCTGATGCAGTGTTTAATGAACGTTTTTGTACAAATTCATAAATAAATAATACATTATGAGCTCTTATGTATTGCATTAGTGTCTTTGGAGGAATATATTTTATATTATTTTCTTTTAATAATGAATGGTAGTTTTCTCATAATGGAATAGGCATAAAGTAGTAATTTTTACACTTACATCTGTTTTTACTAACGATTTCACTTCATACCCTTTGTCCAGCAGAATGTGTGATGCAGACCCTTTAACTTCCTTAAAGAAGTTACTATCAATCAGAGGAGGATAAACAGTAGACATATTAGTAAATCATAGCATATATGGATGCTAATAAAACCAGAGTATGTAGAAGTGAATAGGTGGGTGGAGTCCTTTCTGTGCCTGATGGTGGATAGCCTGGATGAAATCACAGGATTAAGCATGATCGTCTTTTCTTCCTGATGTGGTTTATACCATTAAACAGTGTTCAAAGATATGGCCACTGCCTTGCTGAATTTATTTTTATAAATAACAAATAATCTTGATTAAAACCTAATTTATGTATTTCTATTAGTCTGTGGAGAATAAAACATCTACTTTTATTAAACTACATGTTGCTGACATCTTTATGTGAGATATATATTTGCTGAATTGATCAAACCCACTAGTCCATTTGAAGTGGTATTGAGAAGCTTACATCCCCTAGTCAGTTTTTTTTTTTTTAATGCCCTAGTCAATTTTGTGAGGAGACTGATGACTAGGGGCAGGTTAATTTATATACTAGGCAAGGAGCAGCTTTCCCATGTAAAAGCTATGAAACAGTAGTCCAAGAGAAAATGGTTACAAAAATGAACACTCATGCCACAAACTTAAACAGTTGATCTCATTTAATTCAACCACCTCGACAGCATGGTAACTACTTTATAATTATTTTACAGTGAAGAAAAAAAAGTTCAGGAAAGTTAAAGAAATATATGGAGTCCTGTATTTGGATTAACCCACCCTAACCTGACTCCAGAGTTAATGGCTTTAAATAGCCTTCATCTCTTTTAGAGCCTTTTTTAAATGCTACAAATGGGTCTAGACAGAACAGGAGTCCAGTCTTGAGACATCCACACAATTCTCATTTTCACACTTCAGATTCTTGTGTAGGACAAAGATAGAAACTCAATATTGCTCTTCAATTTTTGCAACAGTTGACTCATTTTTATCTGGGAAGAATTCTTTCCTAAAATAGGCAGAGCAAGAGTCCCTTTCTTTGAGGACTCCTTTGTGGTGTCACAGACTGGCTAATTAACACCATTCTAAACAGCATCTCTCTCTGACTCTGTCATGGTGAGTCACACGGGAAAGTCACTGATTGACATGGTAATGTGCAAAAAGGGTGGGCAATGATTAAGTGCAATATACTCTCTTGTTCAAAGAGTTGAGTAACAGAATTCTATCTGTATTAATTTTCTAGGCTATTATCTTTAGAATGAATCACTTCATACCACCCAGATGATAAAAATGGCTGCTTACCTGAAAGCTAGTCTATGCATCTGTAATTTATTCTACTAAAAGTGGCACACACTGATCAAAAGGCATATGGTGCAGTTAAGCATGTTTTATTTTCAAAAATAGCTAATGGAGGCTGCTGTTTATGTGGTATTTCTTCCATATCAGCCATTGTTTGTATGAGCACACGTGTGTGTGCACTGTTTGGTACAATCTCTTAAACAGCTTCATTAACACTGAGGGAACAGCAAAAGCTGAACCTAAATATTTACATGAACCAAACAGCTACTGACTATACCTGGAATACATACCTAGGTTTTTCTGATGATAAATATTCATTCTATCGCAATTCTGTAAGTAGTACAAATGTCTCAAAATTTGGTCAAAGTGCATTTTTCTTTCTTGTGTTTTTAAACAAAAAAGGTGTCTCAACAAGGTTATACCAGACCAGTTTTCAAAGTTAAGTTTTACAGGCTCCTATGAATCCACCAGAAAGTTCCAGAAGACAGCCCTTCAGAACACTTTCCATAACGATACTAGATATTCCATGTCTTTTCCACTGTGGTTACGTTTGCACTGATGGTGCAAAATCTACTGCTCGTGGTAAAACTGTTGATGCCCCAGCATGAGTGCAAGCTGTGTTATCAGCTGTGTTCCTGCTGATTCTCTCACCCCTGTAGGGCGATAGGCCAAAGAACCCTAACAAATCAACAAACCAATCAATAAATAAATCAGCTAACAAAAGTAGCATTATTAATTGCATCTCATAGTGAGCCTTGAACCAGTTTCTTTCAACATTCCTTGCAAAGGGTACGGAAACGGGAGACACTGCTGCTGTTCAATCAAGTGCACTGTGGCGTCCAGGCACTTTGTACGACAGCCCTGACATGTGAACAGAACTAATGCCTCTTTTAAAACATCAGTTTGATTTAAAATGACTGACAGAAAAGTTGTAGTGATTCAGAGACAGGAAGTCAAACTTCCAAATACAAATGAAATGAACAAGTTCTTCTAGAAAAATAATTTTATTATTAACTGCTAATGACAGAATCCAAGCTTTAAGAGAAATGTAGGCTGAGCGTAAACCTTACCATGAGTTTAGCAGCTTCTGTTAAAACTCAATGCACTATAACATGAATGCACTACAATAGACTGTAACAGCTTCACTAAAGTGTTAGATTCCAGGTTTAATTAACTGTTAAGAAACTATTATAAGAAAAGCTTTGGGTGGGAGAAGTTTAATAAAGGGACCGTGTCCAAGGACCAGCATTCAGCAGACTCCTGAGGTCTACACTTTGGCTCTTTGTGACCTTTTGTGTTCCTGACCCTCCCCTGCATGGCAGAGCTTCCTTACTGAGAACTGATTCTTTAGTGACCTCTTCTTTATCCCTGTTCTATGTTCCATGAGCCATAGGTGTAAAGGTTACACTGCAGATGTGTCACTTAGGCCTGGGCAATTCTCAGACAGTGTCCGTGTGTGACCAGCTGTGATACTTGGTGATAGTCTCTGGCGAAAAGTGAGCTTCTTTGATAAAAAGCTTTAAATTTTGGTAAATTTAGAGAATACATCCCACAGATTCTGAAAATAATGACGAAAGAGCTCACGATTTTCCAGACACTCCCATGTATCACTGGGTTTCTTGGAGCTTCTTCTGCATAATTCAGTGAGTTGAGGAGACATAGCACTCTTACCCACTGAGCCGTCTCTCAAGACCCCATCGCTATTTTATTGCCGTATGTGAAATATTCTTATCCAGTTTTCTTCTATAAGTTGTTGGAATTTTTACATATTGATTAGGATTCTTTACATGTTTTCCATATTAATTCATTTCTCATAATATGGGTCCTGAAGACCTAGTCTAATTGCATAATTTAAAAATTGAAGAAAGTCAACATAGAACTAGAGAAAAAGTAAGAAAACTCATATTTAGCCAAGGAACTGCTGAGAGCTTATCACTGCTGCATGAGGGAGAGCTGGTCTTCCTTAAGAAGGTGATGCTAGACGGGCTGAACAGGTACCAGTGGAGGGACTCAAGGGACATCTGGGGATACAAACATGACTTGATAGATCCTAACATATATGACAAAATTCATAGAATCCACTGTGGGGGTTATGAAAGATGCAGATAGGGGAGGGGATCTAAATACGATTAAGATGTATGAAATGCATAAAAGCTCAATAAAAATATATACAAATTTTAAAAAGTTGAAGAAAGTATCATCAGATTCCACATTTTTGCATTCCTATAAAGTGCTCAAAAATTAACTTAGAATTTACATTTCACTTTTGTGCTATTTTCTGTGTAGTTGACCTATGTGTAGTCTGTGGTATAAAGGTACACTATCCCTTCTAACAAGAATAACTAAGGGTTCTAGAAATATTTATACAACAAACCATTTGTTTTTAGTAATTTGGCATTATACCTGTGTGGTGTGCACGTAGGTACTTGTACGAGTGCAAGACTGGTTTTATTTATCAGTTCTTTTATTAGTTGATTCTATTTTTAGCTCTAGCATCTTAATTTTTCTCAATGTTTGATAGTCAAATCTAGCAAAAATATTTCTGTACACCACTATGAAGGGATAACTTATTGATAGATAATGGAATTTGTGATATAACAACACATGAAATAACATGGTACCTCTATTGTATTAAATGACTTTATTAAGCCTTCAGATAGCTAGGAACCTCCCTCAATCCATTAGATATAAAGCAAGTAAATGAGCTCTTTCAAATTGATGCCTTGGGGCTGGAGAGATGGCTCGGTGATTAAGAGGGCTGGCTGCCCTTGCAGAGTAGCTGTGGTCGATTTGTAGCACCTACGCGGTGACTAACAACCACCCGTACCTCGAGGTCCAGGGGAATCGGACATCATTTTCTCCTGTCTGTGGGCTTTACACTCAGGTATATTCACACACATATACAAGCAAAACTTTCATTCACATGATCACATGAATGAAAAAATAGTTATTTTAAATTTTTTTTCCCAAAACATTTCTTATTTAAATTACCAAATTTGTGCTTGGTTATTCAAATATCCTCTTTTCGATTAAGTAAGACAATTCAAACTTCTGGGGTGCACACTAGGTCATTTGAACTAATTAATGCACATTAACATGTTGCCTCCAGTTCCCTAAGTAAAGGAATTGACTAAACAACTCTTTTGCTCAATAAATATGCTGAGAGCAAACAAACAAAAACACAATGAGCCAGCCAGGAAGGGTGACCCATCCCCATAGTTTCAGTACTTGAAATCCTGAAGCAGGAGCATATCCACTGTGGTGACCCTGGGCACCAGCCCAGCCAAAGCTTCATGCCAAGACTGGTTCAAAGCAAAGAAAAACAGAGTAGAATAAACCCTCACACCAACGTAGACTTAAACAGAGAACAATGTGGAATTAAACAGATGCTACTCCCTGAAAGCCCATTGTACCATCTTACAAACTGACAGGAGAACTAAGCCTAGTCTCTCAAAGCTAAATTTCTAAATGAAAGCAATATTCACACATATTCTCACCATGCTTTAGGTGTCTGCTTTTGTGTTTCGAACTTCTTGATTTGTATTTTTTTACTTTTATCATTTCTAATCATGTGTGTATATGTGGGTTTGTTCACATGTGAGTGCAGTTGCCTGCAGAGGTCAGCGAGGGCGTTGACTGCTCTGAAGCTAGAGTTACAGACAGTTGTGAGCTGCCCCACATAGGTGTTGGGGACTGAAATTTGTTCCTCTGCAAAAACAATGCAGGCTCTTAATATTAATTTTCTACAGTTCCCAAAGCACAGGCTTCTAATGACAACGTACTGAGAACAAAAGCTGAAATTAGAGAGTTTATTAAGTAGTAACAATTGTTGTAAAATTCAAAGATACTTGTAAGTGAGACAAGATGAACCTGTGAGACGCCAGGGGCCTCAGCCAGAACATCCTCCACAGTTTCAGAAGTTCTCTGGAAGATGCTGCTCAAGGAGTCCTGTTTGATGTGTGTGTGTGTGTGTGTGTGTGTGTGTGTGTGTGTGCGCAAAACAAGAGGCATTTTGATTCTTGAGAAATTTCCATTTTATATCCACGTAGTTACTTAGTGTAAGTGAATTTTGCTTAAAGCTGTGTTCCGGAGATCCATAGATTAGGTTTATTTACTAAGAACATAACTAAACAGACAGGTACATCTCTCTTAAAGTACAGGTACATCTCTCCTAAAGTACTGTATAGGTAAGGAAACTTCCCTAGTAAACATCATGATTCTATTTTTCTGAAGTCCTACATTATCATGTTCACAAGATTTAACTTGCTCACCATGCTTTCTTGCATCATGTATCCCCCCGGGCACAGCGGCACAGTCCTGTGACACTTGGAAGGCTAAGAAAGTATTTTTGTATAATACAGATATAGTATGTGGACTTTAGTATAATGCCAGTAATTGGTAATATTATTTCACAAACTAAAGATGCTGTTTTTTGGTTTGTTTTTTTTTTTTTTAATTGCTTACTGTATTACCAATTTTGCCCACATAGGAATTACTTATTTGAATTATCCATTCCATCCTGGATGGAAGTTGGCACGTAACTGTGCCAAATAAAATGTATTCACTAATTCAGATATTTAAATGCATTTGTGTAATTTTTAAAAAAATATTTTATTTATTTTTATTTTATGTGTTTGAGTGCTATGCCTGCATGTATGTCATGCAATGCCTGTGGAAGTCAAAAGAGGGCGTTGGATTCCCTGGAACTGGAGCTATCGACAGTTGTCAGCCACCACGTAGGTGCTGGGAATTGATCTTGAGTCCTCCACAAGAGCAGCCAGTGCTCTGAACTGCTGAGCATCTATCCAGTGCCATTTGTGTAAATTTTAATATGTTCTTAAATAATATGAAGGTTTATAGAATCTGTGAGGATAAAAATATAATTGCCTTCTCTCTTCATCCATTCATAAATGACTTGAAATCAGAACCGAATTATTTGCCAGGCACTCTTTCAACAAATTTGCTTTGAACAAATTTTTCTCTTACATTTTTATTAAATAGGTATAAAGGGTGATGATAAGGCTGATGGTCACTTCAGAAACTTTATAATAAAAAAATTAGAGCACTGTGTGAGTAATTATGCTGGATTCTTCACTTTCTAAGTTGTCTTCCTTTCAGGGAGAAAAGTAGCCTTTCAGTCACAGCTGTATTATAAACAAGCCAATAACCACTTCAATTTCTTAAATTTGCAAAACACACCCTTCTCATTCAGTAATTCTAGATGAATCATAAGAAAGAAAATGATTGCCAAGGATCCAAAAGTAAATTTTAAAAAGGTTAAGGAATTTAGTCCACAACTGTGTCTCATGAGACTATTGCTGTCCTGACCCAAGTTGCCTTTCAAATATAGTTCAGAAAATTCCAATGTTTAAAATGAGATACTATTTCAAAATGAATAACAAGGAAACTAGTTTAAGAACTTTTATTCACACTAGATTTCCCTCAGTATTAACCATAAATTATACAAGGTTCAGACATTAAGTTTACAAATTGAATTACATAAAAAACAAAAAGTGGTATTTCCTACATAACAGCTGAAAGAATTGATGAACTGATTAATTAATTCCAGATTTCAAGAAACGCATACACCAGCAGCCTTCCCCCACCTGCAGTCCTTGTACTCGGGAGGCCTGGGCAAGGTTATCACAGGCTAGCCTAGGATGTGGAATGAGAACCTGCCTCAAAACGAAGCAAGGTAGGTAAGAAACTAAGAGGAAACAATAGACTTCTATAACACAAGATGCAAATAGATAAAACCCAGGACCTAGATGCAAATGAAAGCGGGCTATTACAGAAATTAGAGGCTTGTTGGAACTCTGATTCGCCCTTGGTTACCCCAGTGAGTCATCTGCTGCCAGCATGCACCGTGCCAAGGCCCCCAATCACCACAGCAAGCCTTCAGAAAGGAATGCTGGTAATCCTGGGCGTTGGACAGGTTCCCGTTCCCAAGCTACCATCACACATTGACAACTTTCATCTCCCCACCCTGTCGGTGCTCCTCCAGAGGAACTTCAAGTGGGTCAGCATGCCAGGATTCCCTTCTTCAGCCCCTCGGATCTAGGGAGGATTCAAATCGGGTGGATCGTGAAACACTGAGATTTACAGCACCACAGTGTCAGACAGCAAACTGTGGGCATAGCCCACCTCAGCTCTCAAGCCAGCAGGCTCCTGGCTGTCCTTAAGCTACTCAGGAGCAGGAACTTTAATGAAAACACCTTGTCAGATGTCTCATAAAAAGAAACTATGAACTAATACTTTCAAGGAAGGGCCTAAGGCAAGGCCATCATGCTACCCTAGCTTTACCTCCAAAGAGCTCCTTCCTAGGCAATATGTTCATTTGATATTTATATGTCTTCATCAGGATTCTCACAATAACAGAGGCACCTGTTAGCAGAGAAAGCTACATTTTTATTTTTATATTTTCTTATTGAGCTTTTGTAATTCATATAACAGTTCTTAGTAAAATTTAGACCCCCTCCCCCCACTGAACCTCATGTGTTCTGCCATGCACGTTAGGTCCTATCCAGTCAAGCATTTGTACCCAGATGTCCTTCAGTGTAAATGCATCCACTGGAGTCTATGCAGCCCACCTAGAGATCGTATGTAAGGCAAACTCTCCCTTACCCAGCAGCAATCAGTCTCCAATAGTTCTCAGTCTAGTGCCAGCCCACCACCTATTTCTCTCCTCCCCTCTGGGCCCTTGTTTAATTGAGTTGGCATGGGTCCTGTGCTCAATGCCACCATCGCCACAACTTTACATGTGTAAGCTTCCAGTGGCCTGGAAGCCTCTGCTTCCCTGTGTTCATGAACCAGCCCTGGCTCTTACAATCTTTCCACCCCTCTTCCACAATGGTCCCTGAGCTATGGATGGATGAGGTTCCATATAGGAGCCCATCCTACACTCTCCAGCCTCTTATTCTTTAAAACTTGGCCAGTTGTGGCCTTCTGTGTGCTTGTCACTCTGTTGTATAAGAAAGCTTTATGGTGAGGGTAGAGGAATGTATTAATTTCCTCTCTATCCCTTGGTTCTACTACATTCCATGAGTCTTGGTTGTAGAGATTCAAATGTAGATGTGTTATGTAGTACTGGGCATCTCACAGACATCTGTTCTCTGTGTCAGATCAAATATGCAATTTTGCAGTAGCCTCCATCTGTTGCAAAAAGAAGCTTCATTGATGAGTGGTGTATGGTATACTTGTCTGTAAATATCAGGACCAATATTTAGCAAATGGTAAGAAATTTCATTTGCTAGAGAAATGAAAGAGTTGGGGTTTCTCTAGAATCTATGTCCCCTCCTGCCATGTGAGTCTGGCTGAGTTTACAGTGCCACCCATGAGTTCCCTCGCACTGAGAGGGTTTAAGTCCAATTAGATAGCTGCTGATCGCCACCCTTCCTCCCCATAACAGTGCCACTACTGCACCATTAGAGGTAGTTTGTCATGCCGGTTGTTATGCTTATTAGGCTTTAGGGCTGGGTTGGCCCATTGATTATTTTTCTCCCTTGGCAGTTTGCATATCGTCTAGTGTTATGATAGCTAAACTTCAATTAGAAGGCTTCCAAGTCAGTTCCTGCTCCATTGTTTCAAGTTCAATATCCTCAGTAAGTCCTATATTCAACAGTAGGGTCTTATCTACTAGTTCTGGGAGATAACTAGAGATTTGTCAACAGCCTGTGTTATTTTGGGAGTCTCCAGGACCACCTTGACCAGCCACTCAAAGGGCAGTATCTTCTGTCTGGCACCGGTACACATGTGCTTTAATGTTAGGACTCTGAATGTGCATTCAAGGGCACATATTTCCCTCTAGCTTTCCTAGCTCTCCAAGATTCATTCATCTCTACTCTTTTTTTCTCCCATCTGGCCTCTCTCCTCCCTCCCTAGTCACAGTGCCCCCATTCTCCTCCCCACATGCTGCTAATACCCACTGCCTCCCACTATTGTCTGTCTCCCCGACCTGGCCCCTTGTATGTCCCTCCCTCCTCTCCTCTCTGCCAAATACTCCCATTGTCCCCACCTCCCACCAGGTAGCAACTGTTCCCTTCTACCCCTTTCAGGTTCTTTCTTTTCCTTTACCTCCATGTTTTCCTGGCTCTTGGTGCTACGTGAGAATTTATATATGAACAATTAAGGGATTCGTGCTATAATCCAAAAATGAGGGAAAACATAGGTCGCTTGCATTTCTGCAGCCGTGTTCCTTCACTTAGTATGACACTCTCTAGTTCCGTGAATTTGCCTGCAAATTTCATATTTTCATCTTCTCTTACTGCTAAAGAAGAACTCCATTGTGTAAATTTACCACATGTTCATTATCCATTCGTCAGTTGAGGGACATTTACATTGTTTCTATTCCTTAGCTATTGTGAATAGGGCAGCAAAAAACATGGATGTGCAGGTGTCTCTATACTATGATGATTCCTTTGGGTATATGCCAAGGAGTGGTATCACTGGATCATATGGTAAGCTCATTTTTAGTTTTCTTGAGGGTTCTCCACACAACTTTCCATAGTGGCCACAGGACTTTGCATTCCACCAGCGGTGAATGAGTGCTCCTCTGTCTCCACAGCCTCCCCACCATTTGCAGTCTTTCGTGCTCTTGATCTCAGCCGGACTGACTGGGGTAACATGGAATCTTAAAGTGGTTTTGATCTGCATTTCTCTAATTGCTATGGATGCTGAGCACCTTTTAAGGTGCTCCTTAGTTATCTTTATTTCTTCATTTGTGAACTCCCTTCAGGTGTGTTACCCATCTTTTTACCGGGTTGTTTTTTATTTCTTTGCTTTTTGAGTTCTTTGTATATTCTGAATATTAATCCACTGTCAGATGTGAAGCTGGTGAAGATTTTCTCCCACTCAGTGGGTTTCCCCTTCCCTTCCTTGGTTGTTTCTTTTGCTGTGCAGGGCCTGCTTATTGATTGTTGACCTTACTGCCTGAGCAGTAAGGTAGAAGACACCAGGAAATGGAAAAGACCCACCATGCTCATGGATGAGTAGAATCAATATTATGAAAAATCACTATCTTACCAATTTAGAAAGTCCTTTCCTACACTTATATTTGCAAGGGTGCTGGCTATGTTTTCAACTAGCTGTTTCTGAGTTTCAGGATTTAGATTGAGGTCTTTGATCCATTTGGAGTTGACTTTTGTGCAGGGTGAAAGATAAGGGTCCAGTTTCATTCTTCTGCTAATGGAGGTTCACTTTTGCCAGCACCATTTGTTGAAGATGCTGTAATTTCAGGTGGCTGAAATTACATGTACTCATGTTTGGGTCATCTATTGTGTTCCATTGACCTACAGGTCTATTTTTGTGCCAGTACCATGTTCTTTTTATAACTATAGCTCTGTAATATAATCTGGTATGATGATCCCCCCAGTGTTGTTATTTTTGTCCAAGGTTGCTTTGGCTATCTGGGGTCTTTTGTGATTCCATATGAATTTTAGGAGAGTTTTTTATAAGCTCTGTGAAGATTGTTGTGGTTATTTTGGTTGGGATTACATTGCATCTGTAAATTGCTTTTGGTAAGATAGTGATTTTTCATAATATTGATTCTACTCATCCATGAGCATGGTGGGTCTTTTCCAATTCCTGGTGTCTTCTACCTCTTGCTTTAGATATTTGAAATTTTCATTGTAGAGATCTTTAATGTCTTTGGTTAGGTTTATTCCTAAATACTTTTTAAGCTATTGAGAATGGGAGGGATTCCTTGAGTGCTGTTTTCTGATTGCCTATTATTGTTCTATAGAAAGGCTACTTATTTTTCTAAATTGATTTTGTAACCTGCCACTTTACTGAAAGTATTAATCATTTGTAATAGTTTTCTTGTGGCTCTTTTGTGATCTCTAATGTATAATATCATATCATCTGCAAATAGGGATAATTTGTCCTATTAGTACACCTTTAATTTCCTTCTCTTGTCTTACTGCTCTTGAAAGAGTTTCAAGCACTATATTGAAAAGGAGTGGAGATAGGGACAGCCCTGTCTGGTTCTTTATTTTAATGGGAATGCTTCCAGTTTTACTCCAATTAGGATGATGTTGGTGTGGGTTTGGTGTTCCCTCGAGACCAATTCCTTCTAGGAATCTTAATATGAATGCGTGGTGGATTTTTTTCAAAGGCTGTCTCTGCATCCATTTAGATAATCATGGGGTTTTTTCTCTTTAAGTCCACTTACGTGTTTTATTACATTTGTTGACTTACATATATTGAACCATCCCTGCATCTCTGAAATAAAGTCAACGTGATCATGGTGGATGATCTTTGTGATGTGTGTTTGTATGTGGTTTGTGATTATTTTGTTGAGTATTATGCTCCATTAAGGATGTGGGTCTATAATTTTCTTTTTTGTTGTATCTTTACCTGATTTTTGGTATTAGAGTCTTACTGGCTTCATGGAAGGAGTTTGGGATCTCTGTCTATTTCTATCTTTTTGAATAATTTAAGCAGTATTGGTGGTAGATTTTCTCTGAATGTCTGGTAGAATTCTGCTGCGAATCCATCTGGGCCTGGGGCTTTGTTTTTTAGTCAGCAGGTTTCAATTTCCTTATTTGATACAGCTCAGTTTAGGCTGATGATCTCTTCTACGTTTAACTTTGGTGGTGACCATGATTTTAGAAATTCATCCATTTCCTTTAGATTTTCAAATTTAATGGAGTATAGATTTTTAAAGTATGCCCTTGTAAGGTTCTGGATCTTTTGGGTGTCTGTTGTGATATTTCCCCTTTCATCCCTGATTTTGTTGATTTGGATTTGCTCTTTCTTTCCTTCTTTCTTTCCTTCTTTTTCTTTCTTTCTTTCTTTCTTTTCTTTCTTTCTTTCTTTCTTTCTCTTTCTTTCTTTTTTTTGAGACAAGGTCTTAACTGGGATAAGGGTCGGTCTATCTTGTTTAACCTTTCAAAGAACCAGGTCTTACATTCATTAATTTTTTTGTATTGTTTTCTTTGTTTCTATTTCATAATGTTTACCTAGTAGACATTAATTAATTAATAAATGTCTACTAGGTTTGGGGTTGGATTGTGCTTTCCTTTCCAGAGCCTTGAATTGTACTGTCAAGTCATTTACATGTGCTCTTTCTAATTTTTTAATGTAGGCACTAAGAGCTATAAACTTCCCTCTTCGGACTGCTTTCAATGTGTCCCAGAGGGTTTTTTTTGTGTGTGTGTTGTCCTTTTCATTTAATTCCAGGAATACTTTTATTCCTTTTTTAATTTCTCCTTTGACTCATTCATCATTCAGGAGTGTGTTGCTTAATATGCATGAGTTTGTGTAGTTACTAGAGCTTCATTTGCTGTTGATTTTAAGCTTTATTGCACTGTGGTCTGATAGAAGGCATGGAAATTATTTTGAATTTTTTTTTGTATTTGTTGAAATTTGTTTCATGTTCTAAAATGTGTTCAATTTTAGCATAACTTGCATGGGCTGCTGAGTAGAAAGCTATTTCGCAAAAGTGTTTCAGAGTAAATTGACTGCTACCCTAGAAGCTTCCCACTGGAGTGCAAGTCATGCTAAGCATGTAAAATTAGCTGTCCAGTGACTGTAGGCCTTTGTGATCTCCCATAACTTGCACAAGACTCGTTCTATGTCAACTGTTTGGGAAACTGCAGGCTGCTTTTGACAAAGGTCCTGGAGCTTAGCTGGTATCAGGAATAAAAGAGTCAGAGAGAGGACAGCATCAACTGATTTGCCAGAGGTGGTTTTAGTTCTAACTTGTTCACACACAGTCCTGTGTGCCCACCTGAATTAGTCAACACATTGTTTCTCAGATTTCTGCCTTGCAAAACATCTTCTCTAGAGATAGAACAATGATTTGGGATGATTTCTTGGCACTTTTTCATGTGCTTGCTTTGCCAGGAATGTCCCCACACTGCTGCTGCTTGATGGCCTCTTGTTCAGTCTTTCTTTTTATCCATGTCCCTGTTCCACCTCCTTCAATTTTAACCCCCAACAAAGGTAATAATAATGTTTCTCTCCTCTGAATTCCATAGTTCATTGGCTTATGCTAAACATTTAGACTTAGTAACTGTCAGGGTTTACAACTTCAGTCTGTGCCTGGTGGAGTTTGGGAATATTTAACAAGGCCATACAAAAGAAAAGAATAAAATTTTAAAAACTGGATAATTTATAAAATAATAGCTGCTCAAAATTTTCTGTTCTAGAATTATGCACACATTATTGCTTGTACACCATGGAATGTCAAGCTTGTAATGTCATTTGCATTACCCCGATGATCAGAGAAGCTGAGCCATCTTAAAATATAAGGGAAGAGCAGAAGCATGAATGCTGTACTACCTTGTTCATATATGAAATTTTCAAAAGTGAAATTCACTCAAACAGAAAACAGAATGACAGTTTCCATGGGTGGGTCATGAGGGCTGGCATGTTGCTCAAGGTATACAAAGAAGCACTTCGATGGCAGCAAGACAGTCCTGGGGCTATTACTGTTCAACACTGTGGCCACAGGGAATACAGCATGTTGTGTAATTAGAAGCTGGGGGAGCAGATTTTAAAATGTACTCGACATACTTACATAGTCAAAAGATAGCTGAGATAATAGAAATCACTTTGATCAGTCATTTCTCAGTGTATTCATATATCCAAATCCATGGCTGCCAATCATAAATATATTCAGTTTGTCACTTGTCATTCAATAAATCTGAGAAACATTGGTACCACATATCTGACTGAGAACAAGAGAAGACTCAAAATATTAAACCCAGAAATATAAATGACACTTGATTGTTGAAATTATGTCACTAAGACAGGGCATATGGCAAAAGATTAAATAAGAATGTTTCAGTAAAATACAAAACAGACAAAATGAATAAATTCCTGTCTAGACATCAAAACTGGCTCAGGGTGAAATTGAGAATATGAACAGGTTCACAATAATATTAACTACTATTTATGAAATGACATAAACAGCAGCTCTAAAAGTCTTAGCTGATTAATTTATCAAAATTTCCACATATAAGCAAAAAATTAAAAAATATGAGAATATATAAAAAGTTTATATAATGATAAACTTGGTCAAGGAAATATAAAATGTAAACACTAAAAATTACCATCCACTATTCGAAACAATTAAGAAAGATGCAGATATAGAGAGGACATCCCATAGTTGTAGATAAGCAGTTTCTTCCTCAGAAGAAACCATGGGGGGTATTGGCAGATGGTGACAATTTAAATGATCACAGGAGTAGAAACAGTGAGATCTAGCTAAAATGACTAACATAACACTAAGTACAAGCAAATGAGTGCCCTTCCACCTTAACTGCTGGAAAAGCTTGAGCAAACTAAGTCTAACCCAGGCAGAGAAGGGACAAGTCAGGGGAAATAAGAGTGCGTAAAATGATAATTGGGGAAATAGAGAAAAATCAATGAAATTAACTTAGAAATCTTTGCCTTCTTTAAAAATGTAGAAAAATCTGAATTTATAGAAATCAGGATGAAAGAGTAGAACCACATTAAAAAGATTAATAATAATAATAATAATAATAATAATAATGTTAACAGGATATTCCAAAGTACTGTTAGTAGACCATAGACAAGCGTTCTCCACATGTAAAAGAGAATAGACATCAAACAGTGAATGGGCTGCAATCTGCACAGCCACGTAATGAATAGCTGAACTGATAATCAAAGTCTTCTAAGAAAGAAATACCCAGGACTGGTTATCTTCATTGTTATCAATTATACCAAATATTTATGTCAATACCTAAAAGACTGTCCCTCCAAATTATTAGAAAATCAGAAAAAAAACCCAGAAAGGTAAGGATTGCAGAAACTAGTTACTGGACACTGACACTAGAAGTAATTACCATGAAAACCCACAATTTAGATATCATCCACAAAAAAAACTGAACTTTCGAAGACCCTAATAGTGAAAGAAAAGGGGAGATATAGTTTTAAAGAAAATACTTCCTAATCATATTTCCAACAAAACAATTGTATTCTTTTCTGGGGGGTGGGGATTATATTTTGAGGCTAGCCTAAGCTCTTAACACTAATAGAAAATAATCATCAAATAAAAAAAATCGAGTGAAATTTTACTGGGGGTTCCTGTAAAACCCAAAACAAGTACTGTCTTATTTCAAAGGGAAGAATCGGGCACACCTAAGCAAAACCAAAGTCCAGCAAAGCAGCTCGAGGCTGGACATCTGGGATTCACTCACGATCTTCTGGCTCCAAAGGTTCTGGCAGCTCCACCTCTCTGATTCTGCCGTCCACAGGACACTCAGCTTATCTTGAAGACCCAGGCCAGCTCCATTCCACACTTACTGCTGTCCTTGGTGGTCATCCCACGGTCCTGACATTTCCAAAATGCTGGGGTCTCTACTGAAACTGAGGCTACACCTTCACCAATGGCCTCTTCGTGCCTCTCCTGATTCAAAGCCTCAATTTCTCTCCATGACCCCTTCAATCCTGGTGTCTTCACTGCAGCTGAAGCTGCACTTTCACCTATGGCCTTTCCTGGCCTCTGAGAGTGCCAAACATCAGCTGCTCTCTGTGACCCCTTCACGCTTTCAACACCAGAACCATGCAGGAGACTCTTACACATTACCAAGTCCTGCTTCCAGGTTAAGATGGAGGCTTGGGTCCCCTCTGTGTGCTGACTCTGAAGAAATCCCTCCCAGATTTCACCAAAGTGATGCTGGTCTCTTGTTACTTACAGCTGATTTTTCAGCCCCAGCTAAGCAGCATCAATTGTCCCAGTAAAGCAAAGATTTTTCTTCAGGTCCTGGTCTCTTCTTAATCACTGCTGAGTCTTCAGCCCCAGCCAACCAGAACGCACAGATTCTCAATTCAAAATATCACACAAACAGCCCTGATAGTCTCTGCTTCCCTTTGAAGCTTTATAAGCCAGGCCTCCATTGCTCACAGCTCTTTCAGCATAACTGTTCCAAGCTCCACAGCAACAAACTCTAAACACTCAATGGCTTTTCCATCCCAAAGTTCCAAATGCTTCCACAATCCTCCTAAAAACACCAAGGTCAGGTCTGTCACAGCACTATCCCACTCTCAGTACCAATTTCTGTTCTAGTTTGTTTGTCCGTTGCTGTGACAAAACACTCTGACTACTACCAACTTGGAGAGGAAAGGGTTTATTCAGCTTACATCTCCCAGGTCACAGTTCATCAGGGAGCCCAAGGTAGGAACTCAAGGCAGGAACCTGGAAGCAGGAGCTGGAGCACAGGCCATGGAGGAACTCTGCTTACTGGCTTGCTTCCCTGGCCCTGCTCAGCCTGCTTTCTTATACAGCACAGGCCCACCTTCCCAGGGTGGTACCACCCACAGTGGGCTGGGCCCTCCCACATCACACAACAATCAAGAAGATGCCCCCCAGACAAGGCCACAGCCCAGTTCTATGGAGGTAATTCCCCAATTGAGGCTCCCTCAACCCAGGTGTGTCAAATTGACACTACAGCTATCCAGCACACCTAGGAATATATACAGATATCAAGCAACCCCATGAAAAAGATTCTCAATAAATTCAGTCATTAGTGACTCTGAAACCCAGAGTAAAATAACACGCATTTATTAGAGAAGGTAAAATTAAATTGACTGTTTTAACCTAGAGAAGCCAGTGGAGAAAGTAGATTTTTCTAACAATGCCAGAGTATGTACAATGGTGTCATTTTTTAGATGTTTTTCCATGAGAAAGCACATGCCCATACGAAGATTTGTTCATGGGCGTTCATAGCAATTTTTATTTCTGGTAGTAAAACTTGAAAGCAACCTACATTTGAGAGGAGATTAAACAGATTTTATATAATGTCCAAATAGCAGAACACTAATAACTGATGACGAGGGAAAAAATTGAAATGCAGCATAACAGGGATGAAATTCAAAATGATTGTGCTAACTGAAATGTACCATTTATATGAGACTCTAGAAATTAAAATTAAAATGTGTTGACAAATAGTGCATTTCTTTGTCTTCCTAGGCCTTGTTGAGGAGTGCAGAAATAGCAAGGCGTTACAAAGTGACACTAGGAAAACTCCGAAAGCTGTAGATGTTTGGCAGGGTATCACTGCAGTATCAGTTGCCCTTGAAGTCACTATGTAGTCTATTCTGGCCTCTATTTCAGTGATTCTCCTGCTTCTGTCTCTAGGGTGTGGGATTAAAGTCATGCACCACCATGCCTGGCAGTTTTTATTATTATTGTGATGATGGTCTCATAGGTACACACTTATGTCAAACCTTATCCAAGTATACATTTGATTGTTTACAAATCGTCTTTCTATTGATATGTTAACAAAAGAACTTGTGCTGGATAGTAAAATATAGATTATGAAAAGAAAGCTCTATAAACAATAATAAAACATGTATTTTAAGTGAAATGAAGTAAATTTGACCTGTTGTAATTCAAATGCACTGCTGGGAGGCACATGTGGCACCCAATCCCCTCCTCCACAGTCCTTGAGAGGACCTGAGAGAAGAATTCTCCAAACCCTGGTTTGAAGAATCTTAACGAGATTATTGGATTTGCTAACTGAGCTTGGGGTGCAGGTTTACTTACAGATGAGCAGGCACCCCTCCCCTCCCATTCACAGCTGTGTTCAAAAGTCCACACCCAGACACAAATCCTGTGCTTCTGGATAGCCTTCAAAAATGGTGAGAGGCCAGCCTCATGGTTTTCCCAGCATTTATACCCTTAGCCCCTCCCTGCAAGTGGCTGTGGTCAACAGATTGGCTGGAAGAGGGAACGGGAGTGGCTTCTTTGCAGAGCATGGGAAGGAGGTGGGTCCATGGCTCATCATCACTGAGTCAGAGGAACATTAGGGTCACACCTATAAATCGAACATTACATTGCCCAAATTATGTAAACTTTTTTCCTTGCATATAAAAACAAATATTATCCTGTAACTAAAAGAAATACTTGATTCAGGCACTCAATGTAGATAAGGGAAGCAATGAATTTGAAAGACTGCATGTATGAGTAACAGACAAATGTCAGAGCCAGGAGGGATATACCACTAATCCCATGGAATAGCTGCTGCTCTATGCTGTGTGCCCTGGCCACCCTGTAGGGAAAGCAACAGCACTCTTGACACGAGTCTTTGACTATGCAAGTATTGTAGAGAGTATGGTCCACTTCATAAATCCTAATATGTGATGGTCCCTTCATTTCTCCCTATCTTGTTGATACTGCTGCCTTTCAAATTAGATAGAAATGTACTCAGAGAACCCATATCAACTTTAAACAGCTGAGAGGGCATCAAGATAACCCTCAGAAAGGCAATGCTGCTGTAAAATTTTAAGAGCCTCAATAGCTCTTCAGACACTGCTTTATAAGGTTTTCAGATAAACTGGTGGAGGGGGAAGTCCCCTCTCAAACACTGTGCAGTACTTCTCTGACTCCACTCAGGTTAACAGGTCTTGGCATCAGCCTAAAGCTGTCCATTGGCTATTGATTCAGGTTATGAAAGAGACGATAGTCCAGTGTCAGAACAAATTAAAGTCATAGCAAAACTGTTAAGGCATCAAGACAAATCACTTCAAAGACCAAGGGTAGCACAAGATTCATAAAAACAGGGTTAGAAAATAATTTAAAGATCATAACGAATATCAACATCACATTACATATCTCTTTTAAGAAGAGTTTTATTTACAGCTGAAGTTACATGAGCTTTTAAAGAATCTGAGAGTGTCCTTTCTGATTAGGGAAAGATGTATCTAAACTATCCACTGCTTAACACCATTACAATGAGAAAAAGTATAACATTCAGGCAAATACCAATGCTTAGGGATAATATCTGCTTAGCAAGTCAGTGAAAAATAATGCTTGATATAATGACTAATTAATATAATGATTCATCTAACCCACAGATTCCTAAAGCCTCTGGCACATAAAAAATAATATAATGAACTGTGGAGAGTGGAGAAATCACAATCATATATGATTTAATCATTGGCTAAATCAATAATTTCTTGGCTGTTCTTTATTGGTGATAATCTTTGTCTGGAGATGTTGAGAAAAAACACAAGAGCTTTCATTCCCATCTCCTTGAGCATACATGAAGGTGTATTAGGAGAACAAACATAAATAATCTGTCAAGTGAGCATGTAATTTAAAATTGATAAGGAGATGGAATGGACACAAGGTGTAACAAAGTCATCTGACCACAACTGTGCTCACGACACAGGACAAAATTACCATTTGAAGAAGTTTTGAAGAATAAGGAATGAGGCTACCAAGGAAGTGGCAGACGTGCTGGTGGTGGTGAACCTGGGAAAGGACAGATTCTACACGGTCTGACTCCTTATCTTTCAGGTTTACTTCTACAAATCTTTTGAGAAAGTAAGTTTGACAATCTGAGTCCTACAAAAAGGAGTAAGACATTGGTTTGAAAGATGACTGGAGACATATCTAAGGATCATGATGGTGCTTCCAAGACAATCTTGAAAATATCTTGAAAACCACTGAAGAGTTTGTAAATCACGGGGATTTGGTGGGGCTGACTCCACCTGTAGAAAAGGATTATAACATGCTGAGACATTCCCGTAGTGTACTTGTGTTTCCAAACATCATAATATCTCTTGAAGAAAACACATAGGCATGTGCACACATGAACATATCACCCTATGTATACACTAGTCATTCACATGATGCTCAAAATGCAAGAGGCAAAGCCATCTGCATAAACACATTGACTCCCCATGAGAAGAAACTGTTTCAGGAATGTCAGATTCAATTACTAAATTTTCTGGAGTTGTCAAAGTGCAGAATAACAGATGATAACACCCAAGAGTGATTCACGTAGGCATATTTACTGTGAAGGCTTTAACGTGAAATGTCCCTCCACAGTCTCGTGTGTTGGCCTGTTTGATTACCAGGTAGTGGTGCTACTTGGGAGGGTTATCAGATCTTTAGTAGGTAGGGCATTGCTGGAGAAAGTGCCCAGCCCCCCAAGAGGTGACCATGCTTCCTCTACTATTGTGTTAAGCTGCCAATACAGCCCTCCTTCCCTGCTATGATGGACTATATCACCTTAGGCCATGAGCCTGGTAAGTCTTTCTTCCTTTAAGTTGATGTAGCCAAGCGATTTGTTTTGTGGTAAGGAAAAAAAAATTAAAGATTCAAACTTACATTCTAAGTAGTTTAACAAACTTAATTGGCTATTACTTTACCCTTTATTCTGTCTCTCTTTCCTTGTGAATCATTTGCTAAAGGGATCTGATTATTTATTCAAAGTCCCTTTTATAGGGTTCAAGAAAAGGAGGAGTTTGGTTGGAAGGGTGAAATTTGAGCGGTTCTTTATTTTGCTGGGCAGACAAGTTCTATAACCATTTCTTTCATGTCCCTTCCCATAATGACTCTGATTTTAATCATATGCATGCCCAATTAGGCATATGCGTAAGATGGTAAATAGGGGAGTCCCCCTAAAAGTTCGCTTTGTGGACACTGTTTTATTGCTCATACACTCCAATTCAGGCCACATCTGCTCAGGGATCCTTTCCAGACTGCATTTGATTAGTAACAGGGTGTTACCAAGTGTTTGCTTAGAGGCATAGCTCATTCCCATTGTCTAATGCAGGTATATGTAGAGCCAGATGCAAGTGAGAGCCCTAGGTTGCCAAGAGATTACTAGGTACACTGTTTAGAGGGTGTGTATGCTTAAGTGAAGATAAGTATCTCCAGCTTCCAAATGCATGGCTAGGAGAAAGGTATTCACAGTCCAAACCAAGTGGGCTCCAGGTTGCTAATTTCTTCCCTATGCTTTCCTGCCTCAGTGTGAGACCAAATATCAGGGTTTTGTTGTTGTTGTTGTTGTTAAAATATTGGCTATTGTTGAGGGCATATATTCAAGGGAAGGCATCTTTGGACATTGTACCTCGTACCTCTTCATCTTAGAGTCTCCATTTGTAAAATATATGGTTCTTCTTGATGTTCTTTCAACTCTGATAAGATGGCATGTTCTTCTAATTGATTTTACTACCTGAAATGTGTTACATAAGGCCATTTCATGCAAGTATGAGATATAACATCTGCAAATGTACTCCCTCATTCCTTTACACCCCTTCCTCATCCTCCCTCTCTTCCATAAGTCAGGCCCTTTGCTACTCTAGACAGTTTTGCTTCTACTTTGGTTTTATCTGGTCAAATATGATTTTAGTTATTCTTGGAAGAAAAAATTGTGTGGTCTCTATACAAAATGGAATTCTTCATCCATAAAGAAGAATGAACTTATGTCATTGACAGGAGAATGGATGCAACTGAACAATCATATTAAGTCAATTTAGTTTGTTTCAGAAATACAAATATTCTGTTTTCTCTCATTCACGAGTCTTAGGTTTTATGTCAATACACATACCATATGCATAAGGGTAAGTAATTTTGGAGTCAGAACTCAAAGCCACATTGGTTTGACTCTGTGCCTATGCTATTCCTTGCTTTCCATTCATTACGGAATTTAGAAAATAAACCAACTGTAATAAAATGGAAACTATAAATGAGTGTATCAAGCTAAAGTTTAAAGCAGCATTCCGAGCAATGTTAATTCCTAAAGAATTAGAATCAGACCATGTTACCTATATTGGTTCATGTTAACAGCATTTTAAAGTGCTTATAATAAATAACTTCAAATACAAAATTTTGATAAAATATCCACTAGTCATTTTTTTCAAGTTGCAACATAAGTCAAGGTGGAGGCTCTCGTTCACCCATTTTAAACTTTAAGCATAGATATATAACAGAAAAACATTGTGTAAGTTCTCTTCAATTGGTTAGCTTTTGTCATTGCTATGATGCTTGAAATAAATTTGATACTTGATATAAATAAGATGAGGAAAGTTTTACTTTTGCTCAAGTTTTCAGAGATGTCAGTCAGTCATTGTGGACAACTAATATCAAGGTGTCAGGGAAGTAGAGGAAAGAAACACAGAAGGGACAGGAACAAGATCACAGAAGGGGCAGAACAGGACACAGAGGGGCAGAACAAGATCAGCACACAAGGGCAGAGCCAGGAGGACTCACTGCCTCCAGCTAGACCACTTCCTACTTTCGTTCATTTCCCAGTAAACTGAGTTATGAATCTATCCACCAATTCAATCAGTGCCATCATAGTTTAATCATCTCTGAAAATCATCACAAAGGGATGTGAGCTTTGCAAATCTCCTAGGACAACTCAATCAAACTGACTAGATTAACCATCGCATCTAAAAGTCAAGGCAGGTTAAAATTATAGAAGGTAGGAAAGAGCATAGTATATATTTGCCAGTAATTCTGTTCTTTAAGTACTGAAGGTATGTTTAATGGAAATTTGGAGGTTTTTGTTTGCTTCTTTTTAGTTTTATACTTGGTTGATGTGGTTTCTTAGTGTATAGAAAGACCCCTTTACTCATGTACCTTCAATCTTAGTTAAAAACAAGCTTTTTCATGCTTTATGAAGACTTCATTATATTCAAAATAATGACATTATAAATATTTCTTCCATCTATTAATTGATGACATTCTATTTCTTTATGTTGTTTCATAGAAAAAAATTAGTAGAAACATGTTTTACAATTTTTTAGGAGAGTCATACTAAAATATTGTAGAGTAGCCAACTAGAACAAAAGAAATTTAATTCTCACAGGTGGAAATCCAGGATCCAGATGTGGGCAGTTTGATTTCTTCTGAGGCTTTTCTTCATTTGTAGCTGGATTCACATTTACTGTGTCTTCCCTTGGGATTTTTTTCCCAATGTATATTGGTATCTGTAAGAACACGCATATGATCTCGTTTTACCTTAATGACTTCTTCGTAAGCCCTAGCTCTCACTGGAATCCCATCCTTGGATATTAGGAGTTAAGAATTCCGTATGTGGCAGGGCACGGTGGAGAAAGCCATTAATTCCAGCAGAGGCAGAGGCAGGCGGATCCTCTGTGAGTTCCAGGCCAGCCTGGTCTACAGGGTGAGTTCCAGGAAGCTGGAGCTACAGGGAGCCCCTTTCCCAAAAAGACCAAAAAAAAAAAAAAAAATGTATTCAGCATGTGAATTTATAGGAGACCTCAGTCAGCACCTGCATAAGGACGTTGGATATACATCTTTCTTTAAAGTTATTATCCATTTCTTTTGAGGAAGTAATCCTGTGGCAATAGAAAATGTAGGTGTCTTTGAAGTCACACTAATTTCAAGCATTGTTCTGTCGTGCTTGTTTTACTGTTTCCTGGGGGAAGGGGAACAGTTCTGGTTTTGTTGTTGCTGTTTGTATTTTTCAGTAGGGATAATTTTGGTTGCTCCCATAAATAAACTGAATCATATATGAAATTTAGAAGACATGTGAGATAGATTATAGGGACTCGGTGCTCCCAAGAGCCATTCGATAAAGGATTAAAGATACTTCAACACTGTAAGAATGAAACTCAGAACATCACTTTTAAGAATTTAATTTTGTGTTAAATATATGTATATTCTCCTAGATGGTTTCCTCCTTCAGATAAATTAAACTAGTGCAAGCAACTCATTCAGTTCTCTGAGTAGGAGTTATCATATCCCTCCCTATGCCTGGCTACCTCAAATGAGGACTTGTCAGGAAGACACCCATTTAGCAAACAAACATAACAAACATATCCTTCAAATACATCCAGCACTGTAAGGGGGTTACCTGACTTACCAGATTTGTTCCATCATCTAACCCTGTGATTTTATGGGACTTTGGGGTCCAGTTGTTATAATTACTCCAGCACCACAGGGCTCTGACCTGGCCTTCCTCTGCACCATGGAACCAGGTGTACAAGGCACTTTCCTTCTATTTTTCTTCTAACATATGATGACACCTTCCTATTTCGTGCCAAGTGATTTCCTTATTTCCATTGTCATTGGAATTCATTTGAAAGTTAGAAAACAAACCTACATTTCCTCTGTAAGAAATTCAATTCATCCAAACTTTCACAGCATTACATTTGAGCTAGATTTCTTACTTTTAACCAGCAGCTATCTTAATAATTCATCTATAAATGTGGGTGAAGGATTGCTGATAATCCTAGGGAGGAACAGAGTCATGCTTCCCAGTTCCTGCTTATGGCCCTGATCTGACAAGTAAATGTGAAAGGTGAGATTTACGGGACGTGAAGAACAGCTATGAAATTCATAAGCTAAGAGAATTTGACTTATTTATTTAGCTGAATTTGAAATGAAATATATAGTAAGGTGCAAGTGAGGGTCAGGAAGAAATTAAATAAGGGATTGGAGAATAGAAATATTACCGAGTCTGACTGAATAGCAAAGAAACACAATATATATTTACCCAGTTCACTTGGGATTCCTACATTAAAGCAGATTCCTTTCCTTTTCCTTAATGAACATTACTATTTTCCACAGAAGGAAACCATGTGACCAGAGCATCATTAGCAGAGCCTGAAGACATGGGAACTGGCAACAGCAAAGAGAAATTTTATTCGGTTTTACCTAATCAATGTATTTTCCTAATTAATCCTATTACTGTATAGATTAGACTTATGTAAATATTCTACTTTCTCTTAATTTATGAACAGTGTATTGGTAAGACATAGTATGCTATTTGAAAGAAAAAATTGGGCTTTATTTTTAAGAAAGGAAATGGAACTATAGAAATACATCACATGTGTCAAGAAAAGAAAGAAATTCTATGCTTAACTACACAGAAGAAAGACATCTCAGAGAAAGAAATCTAAATATCATACATAACATTTTTTACAGATAAAATAACTAAAGAGGGCCAGGTGTGGTTGCACAAGCCATTAGTTCTAGCATTGTGGTCAGAGGCAGGTAGATCTCTGAGAGATAGAGGCCAGCCTTGTCTACATAGTGAGTTCTAGGCCAGCTGGGACTTCAGGGAGACTTTGACAATATATATTCTTAACTCCTATATCCAATATATATAACCAAATAAAACTACAGAAAGTGATAAATGCACAATGGGAAACACTTCAAAGTCAAACACTATCTGTTGAATAGCACATTCAAGGATTTATACTTGGGTGTTTGGAACTTACTCTCTTACTAAATTTCTCACACTTGTTTACCACCATGAATGAGAACCTACATGTGCTTTTTACTTTCTTGGTAATACCAGCCTGGTACTAAATATCTCGACTGAGACTTTTTGTACTTGCAGTATTTAATATCCTTAATACATTACTTCTCTCAGTTATGAGATTATACACCTTGTTTCACTGCTGCATGAGTAAAATACTATTTAAGAAAAGTTTTGTTGCTGGGCATGGTGGTACAATCCTTTGTTTCTGGCACTCAGGAGGCAGAGGCCGGCAGATCTCTGTGAGTAGAAGGCCAGCCTGGTCTACAAAGTGAGTTCCAGGCCAGCTGGTGCTACAGAAAGACCCTGTCTCAAAAAGAAAAAAAGGGAGAAAAAATAAAACTGTTATCATTTCATTTTAATTTTCTAATGTTTACACACATGCATCTAAGAATATAAAAAACCCATTCTTTGAAAAGCAGTAAGAAAACTCCTCAAATTCAGAGATTTAAAGGTTGAATATGTGGTCACAGAATGAGCACAGGATTTGTCTACAATGTTATAAAGGAACTTTGGGAAGCATTCTTAGATCTATAGCAATCAAGTAAATGCAAAATCAGAAAATGACGCTTCAAAATCGTAGGAAATCTTACAGCAGTTATATTTATAGTAGCCATACCCTAACTATGTAATGGAACAATTTTGTTGGTGGTATGCAGAATTTCAATTCTTAACCCCTCCCCTCACACCACAGGAAGAGGAATAACTTTCTTTACCATCATCTCACCTCTTGAGGTTTCCAGGATGTTTGAGCACTGTATTTTTTAAGTTCTGGAATGTTTTGTGTGTTTTTTATGTTGTGATTTGTTTTTTTTTTTGAGATGGGTTCTGTATAAGTCACGATTCCCTAAAGAAACAACATAGATAGATGATAGATAGATACATAGATGATAGATAGATGATAGATAGATAGATAGATAGATAGACAGATGATAGATAGGTAGATAGACAAATGAAAGATAGATAGATAGGATGGTCAATAGATAGATGATAGATAGATAATAGATAGATAGATAATAGATAGATAGATGATAGATAGATAGATAGATAGATAGGATGGTCAATAGATAGATGATAGTTAGATAATAGATAGATAGATAATAGATAGATAGATAGATAGATAGATAGATGATAGATAGATGATAGATAGATGATAGATAGATAGATGGTAGATAGATGATAGATAGACAGACAGACAGACAGACAGACAGACAGATAGATAGATAGATAGATAGATAGATATGGATACATATATGTGTGGATTTACTAGATTAGCTTGTGGGTTAGAATCCCAGTAGTCTAACAATGACAGTGCCATACTTGGAGAGGCTGAGAACCTGGTAGTTGCTCAGTTCATGAGACTGGTTGTCTCAGCAGTCCCAATATGGCACTGAAGGCCTGGAGGATTCCTGGAGGTCTGCTAGTCTTCAGTCTGTTGGATTGTGGAGACGTTAGAGGAAAGCCACAGCAATGAGATGAACTTGCCAGTGAGAGGGAAGGCATGCAAGCAAAAAGCAAAAGCTCCTTCTGCCATGGCCTTTTATATGGGCTGCCATCAGAAGTTAACATCCACATTATGGTCGGTCTTCCAGCTTCAAATGATCCAGTGAAGAATGCCTCATTTCAGTTAATTCCAGGTCCAGTCAAGTTGACAACCAAGATTAGGCATCACAAGTCCACCCCTTGTCAACTGGACATCCAATGGCATCGCCTTGTGTCATGCTTAATTTTGAAATGAAAACAATGAAAGGTCATAATTCTATCTGACATGATATAAATAGCCCATGTACAATTGCAAATGCCTTATATATCCTAGAGTAGGTGTCAAGGTCCTGGAGCAATGCTTAGTCCTTTAGTATCTCATAACCTAATAAGATAATATAGATTTCCACCTCACATATTAACCACCTCACACTTATCTAAACTATATATTTCTTAAAAGGGAAACAAAACACAAATATCTGCTTAATATATGTGTATATATGCACAAGCATATTCCTAACCAAATAGGACAGAAACACTAAGTCAATTACAATCCTCATTTCTGCAACTGGTCACATGACCTCTGCTGATATTTGTAACTACCATCTTCTACTGCCCATTCTGTATTTCCTCTACCATCAGTGAATACCTTTGCAGGTCTTGGCTATTTCCTTGGAGAAGTGACGCACACTTTCAGTCCTGAAGGGTCTGGGCCATTTGTTATCCTATCTGGATTGGCTTGTTGGAATTTCCCATTGATCTTAATCACAGGACATGGTAATGTGGTGGCCCACTGTCAAATGTTCAGTTTTCATTAAGGCCGAATAGCAAACTAAGATCTGTCTCTCAAAGGGAAAATAACTGTCTCCAGATGAATGAAGGGCATTGCTCCCAAATCCCAAGGTCCATCACTATAATTCCCCTAATGGGACCCACCACAGACTCACAATGGCACCTCTATCTGCCACTGACACCACAAGCACCATAAGATCTGCTGGATCATATGGTCCAAGGGGCAGGGCAGCCTACACAGCATCCTGGACCTGTTAAAGACTGTTTTCTTGTTCAAGGCCCCACTCAAAGCTAGCTACCTTCAGAGTCACTTGATATATAGGTCATTGTAACTCACCCAGATGGGGAATGTGCTGCCTCCAGAATCCAAACAGGCCCACTAAGCACTATACTTCTTTCTTGGTGGAAGAAGGGGCCAAATGCAACAACTTAGAAGGAATGTCTCTGCATGCTCCACACCACTGAACTCCTCGAAATTTCACTGAGGTAGAAGCTCCTTGAGTTTTGGTTGGATTTATTTCCCATCCTCTCATGCACATGTGCTTAACCAACAAGTCCAGACTGCCTGCTACCTCCTGCTCACTGGATCCAATCAGCATAACATCATCAATATAGTGGACAAGTGTGATATTTTGTGAAAGAGTCAGACAGTCAAGATCCCTTGGAACCAAGTTAGAGCACAAGGCTGGATAGTTAATATACCCTTGAGGCTGGACAGCACAGGTGTATTGCTAGCCTTGCCAGCTGAAAGCAGATTGGTTCTGGTGGTCTTTATGGACTGATATTGAGAAGAAAGCATTTGCCAGATCAATAGCTGCATTCCAGGTAACAAGAGATGTATTAATGTGCTCGAGTAAAGAAACCACATCTGGTACAGCAGCTGCAATTGGAGTCATTACTTGATTGAGTTTTCGATAGTCAACTGTCATTTTCTATGACCCATCTGTCTTCTGCACAGGCCAAATAGGAGAGTTAAAGGGAGATGTGGTGGGAACCACCACCCTTGCATCTTTCAAATCCTTCACAGTGGCACTCATTTCTGCAATCCCTCCAGGAATGCGATACTGTTTGGGGTTCACTATTTTCCCTGGTAGCAGCAACTCCAAAGGTTTCCATTTGGCCTTTCCAACCATAATAGCCCTCACTCTGTGGGTTGGGGAACCAATGTGGGGATTCTGCAAATTCCTAAGTATATCTATCCCAATTATACATTCTGGTACTGGGGAACTAACCACAGGATGAGTTTGGGGACCCACTGAACACACTGTGAGTCAGACTTTAGTCAAATTCCATTTATCACCTGACCTCCATAATCCCCTACTTTAAATGAAGGACCACAATGATTTGTAAGGTATCAACTTAGAACCAGTATCCAATAGGCCCCAGAAGCTCTTATTCTTTCCTTTTCCCCAGTGTACAGTTACCCTAGCAAAGGTCACAGGTCTCCCTCGGAAGGATGGGAGAAAGGTGAACAGTAAAACTCTTTGAAATTACGCCAAGGTCTTTCTCAAGGGAACCCAGCCTTCCCTCCATTGCAGGGGTTCTGAGTGTTTAAACTGTGTCAGGTACAGAATTTGATTGACTTTATGGGATTCCCTATTGCTACAATCCAGTGTAGACTGTCATTTGTTCTGGGTATGACTAAGGATATTTTCTTGATTGCTGATTGATGTGGGAGGGCCCCACACTGGACAAGTGGTCATGGCTGTATAAGCAAGGTAGCTGAGCAAGCCAAAGGAAGCAAGCCAGTGAACAGAGTTCCTCCACAGTCTCTGCTTCAGTTTGTGCCTCCAGGTTCTTAGTTCCTACCCTGATTTCCCCAGAAATGACCTGTAACCTGCAAATAGAAGATGAAATAAATCCTTTATTCCCCAAATTGGTTTCAGTCAACATTTTATCACAGCAAGAAAGAAAAAGCAATCTAGAACAATCAAGTTATAAAAAATTGTCAGATTAACAACGAGTGAGTAGCAGACAAGTAATGGGAGCCTAAAGTATTTACAAGACACTCATCAGTGCAATGGCATATGATAACGGTCACCTCTAAGGAGAAGAGTAAGGAAATGAAAATCTATTTGAAAATATGATAGTCCACAGCATAGCAGAGTTAAAGCATCTATAATCTAAGAGTCCAAAAAGAAGCATAACCAACTCCAAGTCATATGAACCCAGAAACTCATGCTAAGACACAAACTCTCAAAGAGAGAGGATAGAAAAAGAGGGACGGCACGTCACATACAAAGGATCCTTAATAATGTTCTCAGGTGACTTCTCAGCAGAAATCCAGGAAGTGGGACAGTTGGGGGGGGTGGTTTACTAAAGCACTAACAGTAAGCTCAGAACCAAACAAAGACTGACAGAGAAATCTCCATTTTGAAAAACTGTCCTTCAGCAATGACAGTGAAATGTTAACATTCATGGATAAAATAAAGCTATGCGTTCACTACCCCCACAAAAGTTACCAAAGGTAATCCTTGAAGTTGAGATGAACAGGGAACATGCGCAGCAACTTTCCGTGAGGTAGCCAGTCTCTCTTGAAATTCAAAGCACAAGCGAATGAACAGCCAGCAGTGTTCCACTTTGGGTTTATAAGCGCACTTTGTATTTTCCGCAGGACTGGAGAACAGTCTCATGCTGACTCACCCCCCCATCCCCCGATACACGCACAGGAGTCAGGCTCTCACCTGTGGTTTCATTGTTGCTGAAGAGAAGCAGCATTTCTCCAGCTTCGTGTTTATCCTTCATGTTGTCAATTCCCTTCTTTCACTGAAAATCTCTTGTGATTTTATCTTTTAGTAATCCCTTTTAAATATTTTATTATTTTTATTTTATGTGTATGAGTGTATTGCCTACATGTATTTAAGTGCACCTGTGTCATTTCCTGAAATTTTCACGGAAGTGAGAAGAAGGCATCGGATCTCCTGGGACTGGAGTTACAAATGGTTGTCAGCCACCATGTAGATGCTGGGAACTGAACCTACATCCTTTTCAAGAACAGCTGGTGCTCTTAACTGATAAGCCATCCCTCTAGTCTCTTAACATGCTGAGAACTTCCTTGAGTTATTTTCTCATCACTCATCCATCCAGTCTAAACATTTTCCAAACACCATCTCAATCTGCCCTCTAGACAACTGTTACTCGTAATCAGAAAATGAATTATAACCTAGGAATAATTTTCAAGTGGGTGGTGACTTAATTTTAGTGCTGAATGCTAACTTGGACGACCACTGATAATTAATGGAAGGTGATAGAGACGTAATCACAGCAAAGCAATTTCCTCCCCCAAATGCTGAGATTTTCTTCTTGAAACAACTCTGTGCAAGATTCTCCAGGATAAGCCAATGTCCTCTTCAGCTGTGTTTAATTATTACTAGGCCTACATCACTTACCTAAATTATTTGTGAAACTTTGCCAACAAAATAAAGGTATTTCAAACCTAAAATTTCTCCACACCACACATTTCTATTCAGGTTGAGTTTATTTTCTTAGTATATTCTCTAGTTCTGTGAGCATTACTGCCCTGATATTAATTACCTGACAGAAAAACTTGGGACTAAAGGCATGTACCAACGTGACTTGCTATTTTTAATATTTTGGATTGTATTTAGCAGAAATATTTGCTATATTTTCATACAACAACTGATGTTTGGCATTTTCTTATATGCATTTCATATTTCGGTAATCAGTAACTGTGTGTCTTGGGTCACATTATCTTGAGTGTGCTCTTTGTGTAGGGTATCCTTCCAACAGTTAATTTTGTGGCAAGTAAGGTTTTTTTCTTTGTAGTATTCTGACTTCTGCATTAGTTAATTTTTCTGCTGCTGTGATTAAACACCATGACCAAGGTAGCTAATAGGAGGAAGAGTTTATTTGGTTTAATGATTCCAGAGTGAAGGGAGTCCTTCATGGAGGGGAGTCATGGCAGCAGAGGTGGCTGGAGCAGAATTTTGAGTGCTCACATCTTCAAACAGGCACAGGACACAGAGAGAGAACCTGGAAGTGGATCTTAGCTTCCGCCCGCATGGCCACACCTCCTAAAGGCTCACTGACCCTCCCCAAACAGCACCATAAACTGGGGACCACGTGTTCAAATTCTCAGAGTGTCTGTGGGCAGTCCACTGACACCACACTGTTCTGTTTTCATTCCCTTCTAGTCTGAAGGGCTTTAAAAATATTTCTGTCCAAATTTCTATAGTTATCAGCAAGTGTCACCTTGTTGCACTATTTAAGTTGGTTGTATTGCTCTATGTCTGCTGCCAAGCTAGGAACATTGTGAACCTCTAAAGCTGTGAGCATGACCAGGTTTGGTGACTCAGGAATGCAGTCCTAGAACCCGGAAGGCTCAAGCAGAAAGACTGGTATGTTTTGATTCCAGTTTGGCCTATATAATGATTTCTAGACCAGCCTGAATCTCAAAGCAAGACCCTGTCTCAAAAAATCAAAACATAAAGAAAATCCTTATAAGAATGGTTAAGAAATCTATAATTTCTGCTGCATATACTATTACATAGTTACTTATGAAAATAATTTTAGGGGGCTAAGGAGATGGCTCAGCAGGTAAGAGCACTAACTACTCTTGCAGAGGACCCAGGTTTGGTTCCTAGCACTCACATGTGGGTAACGACCACCTGTAACTCCAGTTCCACAGGATCTGAGTCCTCTTCTGTCCTCTGTGATAATTGAACATGTGAAACACTTATGGACATGGAGGCAAAACACTCATATGCATAAAATAAAAGCAAATTTATAAAATTAATTAAAAAAATACTTTAAAGTCCTAATGGAGGCTGACAGTAAGTTTGTAATTGGACAAGAAAATGAACAGAGTGGAATGAATGCGTGCACATTTCATGTAGTTAAAATGCAGCCCCCAAGTGCAAAGAAAAAAATCCAAATGTGAGGAAGGATGAGGCAAATGATGGAGAGAAGGTGATGATGGAACTAAGTGGATGACATCACATACATACAAAAAATATATATATATAATACATAAGTTTACTAACCTAAAAAGGAGGCTTGCCATGTCTAAAAAACACAACCTAGTCCGATTCACTTGTGGTCTGGTAGAAAATTATGTAAGAGTATTGTCAGTCATGGTGGTGCACACTTGTGATTCCACCTGAGTAGTGGAGGCAGAAGGGTCAGGAGTTCAAGGCCAGTCTTGACAACACAGGGATTTGGATGTCAGTCAGTGTAACAAGGGACACTTTCTCAAAACAACCACAAGAACTGTAGTGATTGGTGTTAATTTTCAACGTGATAGAATCTAGAATTATCTGGGACACAAGTCACTAGAATCCACAACTGTTAAGGATTCTTATGACTGTGTTCACTGATGTGGAAAGACTCATCCTGACTTGTGCAGGAATATTCCCAGGGCAGTGTATCCTGGACCATATAAAACAGAGAAAATCAAATACTACAAAGTGTGGACTGCACCCTTCTGACTGTGAATCCAGTGTGACTTGATGCTTTAAGCTCTCCCTGCTTGACTTCCCTCCATATTGACTGTATCTGAACTGTGAGCCAAAATAAACCTTTTGTTCCTTAAGTTGCTTTGTTCAGGTGTTTTATGACCACACAAAAGTGACTAAGGCAATAAACGAACAATAGAAAGAAAGATGGCTGCCAGTAAGTATGATTGTAGAAATCACATAGTACAACGAATCATGGTATGAAATGTTTAGATTTTGGGAAATTTGAGGCTGAGTTTAATAGACTCTAGATTATATTTCTTACCTTCTGTTAATACTAAGATGATTCAAGGGTTTAAATCAGAACACTTGCAGTTCTGGGGGGATTAGCTGTGGAGGGGTAGGAGAGGAATTGGAGAGGAGGGGATGAAAGATAGGGGTGAATTTGCTAATTTGCTTACTAGAATGTAATTAATAAGTAAATCATTAAAAAATTCATAATATATGTAAATTGTAAAAGCAGGATGTGAAGTTGGGAGAGAAATGTGATCGGAAGATCCTAGAGGGAGCTGGGAGAGCAGTAAAGGTGTAGATATGGTAAAGACATTGCATACATGTATAACATTTTCAAAGAATAAACAAAATCCTAAATAGTTCAGAAGGAGAAGAAATGAAATTCAGTCTGCAATATATGGATTCATTTTAGGAGATGAGACGAGATGGACTGTACCTGGCAGTTTCATTTTGTCCATTTTCAGTGAAGATACAAATTAGAATTGATAGGTATTGTAGAGCCAGACTTAGAGAATGTTAGGGCTTGGATCTGCAGCAGCCCTCTCCCCCAACAGGGACTCATGATTTTGTACCCCTGAGAATGCAGGAACTGAGTTGATGAGCAGCCTGGTCTTTGAAGACAAGATAAACTCTCTGCACCTTTTCGGCAAAGACAGCCTGTGTTTCCTTTGATGATCTTGAAACAGAACAGGCTCCTGCACTCTGGATCTATTTCCTCCTGATAAGTTTTACAATGTATAGACTCCTTACCCAATAACCCAGATCCTGGCTGATGGAAGGGGAGGGAAGGGGGCAATTTTAACAGAAGCTGTTCTGATAGGCCCTGGGCTCCCTCTCTACTGCCTAACTTTAAAAAGAAAGAAAGAAAGAAAGAAAGAAAGAAAGAAAGAAAGAAAGAAAGAAAGAAAGAAAGAAAGAAATCGTCCTGCCTTCTGCATCCCCCAGAAGCCCCCCTGTAAAGAACCCCAGCCCACCACGTGTGGGCTGATAATTTCCCTATCCCAAAGGAAATTGTCCTGTGTGATATTCCTTTGCTAATAAACTCTGTCCCACCACAGAGTTTTATCTGTGTCCTGGTGCTTTCTCCCAACTGACCCAATTCATCTATCAGAGAATCTGTTGGGAGGAGGTCTACACTTGACACATTTCAGGTGCATTGTGGGCTGGTTGGGATTTCTGGATGAATATATAGATGGCCAGTTATGAGGGTAACTATGATTGATATACGTGGGGGTACTCATGGAGCAGAAAAATATTTAAATGAGCTCTGTGCTCAGTCTTATTAGAACTCAAGTGGAGATGCCAAATAGATGGCTAATTCTGCATAGGATTCTGGAGCTCTGGGAACAGCTCTTGGCTTGAGATGTACAAATGAAATTTAAGCATAAAAAATGAGCTCTCTTAGAGGTAAGTGCAGAGAGAGATCAGGAGAGCCTCTGGAATGACTGTCAGGGTTTGGATCTACAGCAACCCCCAATGCATCAGGGCCTAATGGGTTTGCAGGCCCCCTGATAATGCAGGAACTGAGTTAATGAGAACCCCGGTCTTGGAAGGAAGACAAGATAAACAGACTCTTTACACCTTTTGATCCAAGACCAGATTACTGTGAGGAGTTGCTTCAACAGAGCATGCTTCCACTTTGATGACCTTAAAGGATAAACAGACTATTTAAACCTTTGATCCAGATCCTGGCTGATGAAAGAGGATGGAAGGGGGTGGTTTGACAGAGGCTACATTCTCCTGATAAGCCCTGGGTGTCTTTCTCTTTCTCTCTCTCTCTCTCTCTCTCTCTCTCTCTCTCTCTCTATATCCTGTGGGTGTGTTTTTGTCTCTCTCTCTCTCTCTCTCTCTCTCTCTCTCTCTCTCTCTCTCTCTCTCCCCCCTAAATTTTTAAAAAATCTTTTCCCGCCTTCTGCATCCCCCAATCTGTGAATGGACAGCTTTTCTATTCCGAAGGCGACTGTCCTGTTTGCTTTTTCCTCTGCTAATAAACTCCATCGTGGTGGAGTTCTTGTCTGTGGCTCGATTTACCTATCCCGGTTTTACCTATCAGTGACTATTAAGGAGTATTATGCATTTCTTCTCAAGACATAGATATTAAAGGATCATGGAAATGAGGCACCACTTTTTTATGACTTCATCAGTTATATGAAACCAAAGATATAATTATCTAGGGCAGCAATGCTGCTGCAGCACTAACCCAACTCTGATGCCCTGTAGTAAGGTTGTATTGACACAGTAAGCCTTAGCTATCATTCCCAGCACATGAGCATTCCAACCCAGAGGCCCAACAGTGGAGGCAAAGGAGAAACAAAAGGTCTGGTCTGTGAAGGAGTCAGCAGTAAAATCCATGTGGCGTTTAGCAGGAAAACCTGAGGTTAAAATCTTTAATAGCACTTAAAGCAATTATGGGACAGAAGGAAAATACAGGCCAGACATTGATGGGTGGAAAAAAATAAAATATTGGTGGTAAAATGAACAATACCAAGATATGTGTTGTAAGGAGATTACTTAGGACAGAGAGTGATCTGTCTTCTAAAATATGGTTAACTTAAAATAACAGGATGACACTAAATTAGCAGGTAATTGAGTTGGCAGGTGGTTGCCTTGGAAGGGAGGGAAGAAATGAGTGCCAGAGAAGAAGATAGGGCTAGCAAAAAAAAAAAGCTATGAGTTTTAAAATACTGATTCATCTAAAAGCTGCAAAAAATTGATGTACTGTTATCCAGACAGATAAATTCCAAAACCTGAAATTACATTCTGTAACAGTTTTTAGAAGACAGAAACTGCAATGTGTATATGTGTGTGTGTGTGTGTGTGTGTGTGTGTGTGTGTGTGTGACGAGAGCACTCAGATATGTCATGGATGTAAAGGTGAGCCACAGCACAAGAAACAAGATTGCTATCCATGTGCAATTTGGCCATGATCAGAAATAGGGAGGATAGGGGTATCTGATTAAAAGTATGTTCCAGTAAACATTTCCTGGTCTCTGAAATATACCAAACTGCCAATTTGTGGGCATGAAAGTTTTAAAATGAACAACTTTATAGTACATGACAATTACTCTAGAGCAATCCATTTTCACCAATAATGTGTATCAAAATCTGTGATTCCTTTTACTTTCTTTTAATATAATGCAGGAGTTACAGGGTATGCATATATATGCATATAAACTTTTGTGGCATACATGCATTTGTGTGTGTGTGTGTGTGTGTGTGTGTGTGTGTGTGTCTGCGTATTTAGCCTGTGAATTGAGAGGAATTTTTCCATTGGCCTGATTGTTTGCCTTGCTGGAGATTGTGGGAGAAAACCCTAAACCTTTTTGTTATTCTCAGTTATAAGCAGCGCTCACCTTCCTTAGGTGCCAAAGCAACTCAAAGACAATGTTTCATACCTTCAAGGTTTATATCATATGAGCAGAAAAATGTGCTATGGCTTTTCTACAGAGAGCAGTGTATTCCCTACAGCAGATTTAAATCACACTCAGTGCTGTTCTATCCAAGGACCTCCCCTCACCACTCCGAGTTCCAAGTGGAAAGAACTTCCATCCCAAAGCTACGCACTGCCACTAACCGAATGTTACATAACTTTCTCCTGGGAGGGGTAGATATTACTGCTTATGACCACATCACTTGCTATCTGTTGCTGAGGGTGAGTCCCAGTTAAGTGGGGTCCTGATGTCAGGACTCCTTTCTTCTGCTTAGCTTCCACTGATGGTGTGAAGAGTGTTCTGTAAGCTCTGGAGGATTTAAAGTCCTTGCTCAGTCACATGAGACACTTATTTCTTACCAAGATAGACCACTGAGAGGAGCTAAGGCTGATATTTCCTGGTGCCTGAACATCAGCGTCTGTTACTGTTATAGAGATTTCACTCCAAGAGAAGCTTGCTATTTTCTCCCATGATGGCTGGAGATAACACACAACTCTCAATTCCGTCTCTAGTGAATGGACAGCATGTTTAAAGAGAATAGATTAGCTGAAAACTAAGACAACCCTCAAAAATAGTGCAGGTAGTGCTCAATGCCAATTCAAATAAAGATGTAGATTGCAAAAAGGCACAAAATAATCTGTCAGCAAATGAGTTTGCAAGAAAAAAAAAAAAAGGCCAAAGACAACTGACAGAAACCTGAGATCCACAGGGGTCAGAGTCATATTTACACACTGGCCCCTGCAGCTGGTCCTTCAAAGGAGACTTACTTTGACTGAATTAATCTGTAATTTTCCCAAGGTATTATTGAAAATGAAAGACAAGTGAGGTAAGAGTTGTGCAGGTGAATGACTGGTTATGTTCCAAGAAAGTGAACAGAGCTTTGCCAAAATCAGTCAAAGTGACTGTGGCCACATCCAAAGTTTTATTTCCTTGATGGGGAAAATTAGAGACTTAGCGATATGGGGAGTGGGGTTTGGGGTAGACCAGTAAAGCAATCAGCTAATGGACTAGAAAATGATTAAAAGGTAAGACTAGTAAGTTACTGAAGATGAAAAGCTGTGCCTTCAACCTCTGAAGTTCATTATATGCAGCAAAATGTTAATATATTAATAGCCAGCTCACAATAACAACAAAATGTAAGACAGCAACAGAGTGGAACAGTGTCACCTTGTACAATGAAAAGCCTGCAGACAACAGAATCTCCTTCTGAGAGTGGTCAGCTGTCAGATGAAAGAGGAAGAAATTCACTTAGCAACTACAAATACATTCAACTAAGCAAAGGAAAACAGACAATTACAGAAGTACACGGCAGACTTCTGATGCAACTTACCAGATGACTGTCATTGCAGAGTGTTTGGAGGACTCGGAGGGCTGCAGTTGTCAGGAGGTAAAGGCAAAAACCAGTTTAAACATGTTGAAAACTTGGGAAGGAAGAGCCAACATGACCACCCTCTGCTTCTGTTCCTGATGCTGTTGCAGATGATGGTTTTGAAATTGCTCCAGTTTTATCGTTGGGAACATAGGTTAACAAACAGGAAGGAAGGGAAGCGGTCTAGGACATGTACATTGCAAGTGCCCTTTGTGTATGAATGCACACACCTAGAGAAAGAGCTTATGCAACTCTATTCAAATCATTTGGGGAACTGTAGCTGGATAAAGTTCTCAAGAAAATTGTAGTCAGTTCCAGGCTAGAAAGAGTCACATAATGAGACTCTAAGAAAGAAAAATAAAATCATATACTGTCAATGGGTCATAAAATGGAGAAAAGAAGACACTGGAATTATGAAATTACAGAGAAAAACACTCAAAAAAAAAACCCCAATGGGGATAAAAATATAAAAATCACATTTAAAAATCTCAGTATAAGAGCATAAGAATACATTTAACTGGAAGAAGAAAACAATGTGGATGTGTAAGATAGATAACTCATTATGTAATCAGGAGGAGGACAGAAAAGGAATAAAGACTGAACGGAGCTTGAGGGGAACCTGGGGATGTGTAAACACACGTGATGACACCCAGACAGGGGAATCTGGGCATGTGGAGATAAAGCAGACACCTATAGCACGAACTCCAGAAGGACAGGACAGAAAGCACAACAAAAGTTTGAATTAATAATGCTGGAATACCAGAATACACTGAAGAAATACATCCAGGTAACTCAAGGAATTTCAAGTCTGTAAACATAAAGATAAGAATAATAAGACATGATAGAGTCAAAATTCTCAAAACCAAAGACATGGAGAAACTTTTGAAAGCCATAAGAGAAAAGCAACAGTCATTTACTAGGAAATCATGAATAAGTTCAACAGCTAACTTCAGTAAAGACAATGGAGGTCAAAGGCAGGAAAATAATACATTCAAAATGTCCACAGAAAAAGACAAAGCAGAAACAAAACAAAACTCTTATCCAAGAATTTCTCATCAAGCAAACTGTGGTGGTTTGAATGAAATGTCCCCCATAGGCTTCAAGTATTTGGACAATTTGTCCCCAGATGGTGGCGCTATTTTGGGAGGTTTTAGAAGGTGTGGCTATCCTGGAGGAAGCATGTTGCTGGGGGTGGGCTTAGAGAATTCTTAGGCCTTTCCAGATCTCCAGTCACTCTCTTGCTTCCTATGCCTGTGCAATGATATGAGAGCTTAGCTGCTTAGCTTCTGCTGCTCCTGCTCCAGCCACCTCCAGCCACCATGCCTCCCTGCCATGATGTGCTATAATTCCCCTGGAACCGTAAGCTCGAATAAACTCTTCCTTCTATAAAATGCTTTGGTCAGTGTTTCTATCTCACTAATAGAAAAGTGTCTAATACACAAACCTCTTTCAAAGATGACTATAAAATAAACATGTCCTCCCATAAACAAAAACAAATTTTGTTGCCAAATACACTAACATAAAAATTACTAATAGAAATTCCTCAAACTGAGCACAGTTGACCCCAGGTGGTTATTTGCATTCAGCACACACAGACACACAGACACACACACACATATGCAGACACACAAACACAGAACAGTAACAACTAAATTTAAAATGAAATAACTAATTTAATGCCTTTTCTCCACCTTGCAGATTTAGAAAATATTTGCATATGAAATAAAATAGTATAGATATTTATAGATACAAGCATAGACATAAACTATTATAGAAATATGACTTGGTCTATTATATTAGAAACTGTAACAGTTTTGTTTATATAGTTTCAATAATAAATTGAGCCCTTATCTCACATAATATATAAAACATAACCCCAAATGGATCAAAGCCTTAATAATAAGAGCTAAAACTACAAATTTCTTTAAAATAAAATGCTTGGATTAAGCTATATGACCTCAAATTCTGTGAATGATCTTAGATTATTGGCATCAAACATAAATAAAAGAAGGAATAAGTGATTTGTGCAAACTTCTGTGTTTTAAAGACACCATTGAAATTGAAAGGTCACCCACACAAAGGGACACAGTATGCACAGGTCATGTGTCTAACAAAAGTCTTGTATCCATAACACAGAAAGATCTGATAAATCAATAATAAGAGGCAAATAAACTAGTTAAAGAATCAGCAACACTGTTAACAGACATTTCTCCAGTTTAGACATACAATGGGCCGTTCAGCACAGGACAAATATTTGGCATCCTTAGTCCTCAGGAAACAAAAGGCAGAGTACAGTGAGATTCCTCTTTAAATACATGGAAACAGAATTGAAAAGGAGATAAAAAGAGATGAGATAGAAGCAGTTGCAGAAACTGGGACCTTCACACGTTGAGTGGAGTCAAAACTATCACTGCCACTTTAGGGAACAATGGAACTCATCGGCTCAAATGACTGACCATAACTGCCATATGACCTGCTCTTAGATACATAAGAAGTGGAAAGCAAAGGAGGTATGAACAAAAGCATGTATCCTGGTACTTATAACAGCAATCAACAGTCAAACGGTGAAAATAGCAACCAAGTCTGCCAATTTGTGAATAGATATGTTCTAGCTAGCTTCTCTATGATGTGATTAAATCACTGACCAAAACCAGCTTGGAGAGGAAAGGATTTATTTAGCTTACAACACAGTCCATCATCAAGGGAAATCAAGTGCAGAAACTTAGGAGCAGAGACCACTGCTTACAGGCTTGCTCCCCTGGCCCCTCCTTAGCCTGCTTTCTTACACAATACAGGGCCACCTGCCCAGGCTTGGCACCTCCCACAGTGGGCTGGGCCCTCCAACATCATTCAACAATCAAGAAAATGCCCCACAGCCATGGCCACAGGCCAATCCAATGGGGGAAATTCCACAATTGAGATTCCCTCTACCCAGGTGTGTCAAGTTGACAATGCTTTCCAGCACAACTGAACTCTTGTCAACTTGACACACAAACACACTGCTATTAAACTACAACCTTTTCATTTCTTGTCTCCAAGATATGGTGTTACTATTACTATCACAACATAAAACAGTATGTTAAAAATCCCACAGTCCTTAAAAATTCTAAACACATTATAAGTTCAAAGTCTCTTTTAAAAGTCTTCCAACTGTGAGTGCCTATAAAATACAAAACAAGCACTGTTTTATTTCAAAAGAGAAGAATCGGGCACACTTAAGCAAAACCAAAAGTCCAGCAAAGAAGCGCAAGGCTGGACATCTGGGATTTACTCACAGTATTCTGGGCTCCAAAATGTTTGGGCAGTTTCATTTCTCTGGCTCTGCCATCCACAGCACACACAGCCTGCCTGGTAGGTTCAGGCTGGCTCCACTCCAGACCTGCCAAGGTCCTTGGTGGTTATCCCATGGTCCGGTCATCTCCAGTCTGCTGGGGTCTCTGTTGAAACTGAGGCTGCACTTTCACCAATGGGCTCTTCTGGCCAATCAGGATGCGATGTCTCAGATTCTCTCCATGACCCCTTCAATCCTGGGAGACTTCACTGTAACTGAGACTGCACCTTCACCAATGGATTTTCCTGGATTCTCACAGTGCCATGCCGCTGGATCACACAGGTTCTGTGTGCTGAGCCTGAGGAAATACCTCCAGAAGATTTCACTTCAATGATGCCAGTCTCTTGTTACTGACAGCTGATTTTCATCCCAGCTAACCAGCATCAATTGTCCCAATAAAGCACAAAAGGTTTCACTTCCAAAAATTCTTAGATACAGACAGCCCTGATAGACTCTTTGCTTCCCTTTGAATCTTCACAAGCCAGGCCTCCATCATCTACACCTCTTTCAGAATTATCTTCCAAGTACTACAGAACAGCTCACTGAGCTCCAAGCAATTTTCCTGTCCAAAGTTACCATAACTTCCACAGTTCTCCCAGACATATATGGTCAGGTCTGTTACATAAATACCCTAATCATGATCTAATTAGCTTCTCTTTCTGTGATTAAAAACACTGGCCAAAACCAACTTACAGAGGAAAAAGTTTATTTTGTTTATAAGCACAGTTCATCATCAAGGTAAGCCAAGGCAGGAACTCAGGGCAGGAACTTGGAGCACAGACCACGGAGGTATACTGCTTACCCACTTGCTGCCTCAGTGTATAATCAGCCTTCTTATAAAACACTGAACCACCTGCCCAAGGGTGGCACTGCCCACAGTGGGCTGGGCCCTCCCACATCACTCAACAATCAAGAAAATGCCCCACAGCCATGGCCACAGGCCAGTCCAATGGAGAAAATAACCCCAATTAAGACTCCCTCTACCCAGGTGTGTCAAGTTATCAATTAAAGCTATCAGCACAGGATTCAGCAAATGTAACACAACCATACAATGAATACTGTTTTGCAATAAAAGCAAAATACTGAAACAGAGATGGTCCTTGAAGACAACATGCTAATGAAATATACCAGTGTAAACACAAAAGAACAACTCTCACCTCAGAGGAGATAAGATACAGTTTACTCTGGAGCCAAATATCAGTGACCATGACCCAGGAACAAAAATGTAGGTCATTCCAAATTCCATGTTCAGTGTAAAAACAGTTTTATGAAGATTTACAGTGAAAGAAAGAAGAAAGTCTTATATCAAGGTACTTTAAGCACCTTGGTGGAAACATTAGGGAGGTGATTACAGCAGAAGGGACTTCTCTCAGCTCTGTGCCTCCAATGCTATTTGATGACACTCAACCTTTTGGTTGCTGGAAACTAGGATTTAGTGCATTCAGAAGGTTTTGTTATCCATGGGATGTTATGTCAGACAGAATTAGGCAAAGAATGGGTATTTAGGGGGCTAAAGATAGCCAAGAAAAATTGTAACTAGGTTCTGGACCTGGAGCTTTCCAATCTCTACATAATCAATGCCCATGGAGGTCAGAAGAGGGTTTCGGATCCTCTAGAATTGCAGTTACAGATGGTTGTTAGACACCAAGAGAGTGAGGGGAATAGAACCTGAGTCCTCTGCGAGAGCAGCCAGCGCTCTTAACTGCTGAGCTATCTCTCCAGTCCCATGTTCATTTATTTATTGTATATGTGTGTGAATGCACACATGTGCATTATGACATATGTATAGAGGTCAGACAACATCCAGCAATTGATTCTCTTCTTCAATCATGTGGTTCCCATGGATCTAACTCAGGTTATTAGGCTTAGCAGCAGGTTGCTTTACCTGCTGGGCTACAGCACTAGCCTCTGGAATGCTCACTGTTAACTTAATGGGGAGAACACAGCAGAACTGGTCACATGGCACTTGTGTGGTTAGGTTAGAAAAGCCAGTGACTTCCCATTCTAGGATCATTCTCAACCCTCTGATCATTCATCATTCTTTATAGGAAAATTCATTCAATTAGGAGTGTTAACAAGGCCCACAGTCTAAGAGAATATTTTTTCTGGCCAGAAGTCATATTAATGGGCTTCAATGAAGAGCTAATATGCACATTTGTGAAGCCTACCAGGTATACCAAAATACTCGAACTCATAGCATACTATAAAGAAGCACACTGTTAAGAAACTCTGAGAATCTTGACTTTCAGAAACTGAGTCTACAAATGTTTAATTTTTAGTTGCAAAAAATTAGAATAAATACTAACACCTCAATAGAAAAAAAGAGGAAAATGTATTAGTTAAAAAGTCAACTAAACAATTACACATAAATGTCTCTGCATGAGTCCAGAACAAGAAAATAAGACTACATAACAAGAAATAGTACCAGGCAGGAGAGACTTCACTCAAGTCATTGGTCATGGTGGTCCAAGAGACCCTCAAAATTATATAGGCTATTGCTATAGCCCTTGATTCCCTCCCAGAACTTGAATATAAGACCCTGTTGCTGAAGACAGGATAGTTAGCTGCCATGTGGGTGTTGGGAATTGAACCCAGGTCCTCTGCAAGCGCAGTCAGTGCTCTTAACCACTGAGCCATCTCTCCAGCCCCATATGCTCCTTTCTAACATCTGAACCACCCAGCCTTAATTTCCTTTCACATCTGAATTATGATCTTTCTGTTCTCTGAGAACTCATGTCTTCACTGTTCTACAAACCAATGAAAGCATTTTATGCTCTATTTTAGAGAACCTCTACATTCATATTTTTTCATGTAAAATTATCTAAACATAGATCCTCTCTCTTTTTCTCTCCCTCCCCCTCCTCTTTCCCTCACTCCATTCCTCTCCTTTTTTCTCTTCCCTTCTCTTCATAAGAACCTTCGGTATAATATCATTTTTCACTGCTCAGCTCACACGGGCCACTCACTCCAGCATCCCAAGTATCACGCCTTTGCATACATACCTTTTACATGAGTGGTGTGATGCTGTATTTTCTTGTGTTACTCCTATTTTCCTCGTGCTTCTTCATATGTTGAGAGATCTTCTCAGTTTTACACTTTAAATACCAGATGAGAACTGTTTTAGCAACTGTTAAACTAACAGTGCAAGCTCAGAATTATTGTTCCACTACCTCCTATTTATAAATCAGCTTTCTGGGAACTCATAGTTGTCTTGGATGTCAACTACATTACCCTATGCCAACTAGTCTGAATATTTGATCTTTCAAACTCTTCTACTGAAGCAACAAATTGTGCATGTACATTATAACTTATGACATGCGATGACGTACACAATGCCTCACGTTGAGCGCCAGGGTAACCATCACTGAGTCCTCAGTAGGAACCCTTACCATCTCTGTCTCCAGTCCCAGCTCCCTCATGGTCTTCTCAGTTTACCATCCGTTTCTTCACTGTCTTCTGAGTCTCCGCTCTGAGTTTGCTTGACTCCTGGCAACTGCCTATGTTACAGTCCCATAATCTCAATTGTACTGCCTGGTGAGTCACTAATCTATCAATCTTATTTCAAAACAAGAGATTTTATTTCTCATTCATGATGAGACATGACCACTGAATACTTAATAAAAATGTTTAGCATCATTCTTTTGAGGGAATATAGTAGATTTCATAGTCCTGAAAACATACCAAACACTATGATTTAAATATATCTCAAATTACAAATACAAAGACCATGGGTGGCCTATCCATTCTCAAGAGAAAACAGAGGCCCAACTCCACACAAACAACCTCTATGTTGCAGTTACAAGACTGAACCTGAAAACCTGTGGTGTGAGTACTGCTCGTTAATACTTTAGAAATGTGTTGAAAGTAGATTTCTTGCAGTTAAAACACATCAAATATTTACTACTGCCCAAATATAATCCCTTCAGGCCTTCCCCACAATCGCAGGTTAACTCATGCCCCCTGCATTTCCAGCTGTTCTAAGGAGAAGCTGTCATAACCCTGCCTCACAAGACTTGCTGAGGTCCGCCTGGCCTGCCTCTTCCTTATGGCTGTCATGATCTAAACTAAGGAACACAGCAGCAAACATAATCCTTAAAAGCCATAAGCAAAAACTGAGGATATGCTGATTTAGAAAACAGTAAGAGAAGCAGCCATGCAACTCTAAAACTTCAACAAGAACACACCAGCTAACCCTTCCTGCTGTGACACAGTGAGTGCCTCTCAGAGTCCTGTAGATGGGCATCCTGCACCAGGCCCTGGACCAAGAACCTTCTGGACCACAGTCAGTTTGTTCTCCAAACTCCACTCCTCTGATTTTTCACAAACCACCAATTCTTCACCTTTTGGAGAAAGGAGTACCCAACCAACACCGAGTTCTCTTTCCCGAATCGGGAGCTGAATTAATTCATAGAATAGACAAGCTGATTCATATGGAAGACCATATTACCAGTATCGTTTTAACTAATTCATTATCGTTTAGTAATTTATATTCTTGTGAATCTGAGTTTTCTCATATGGAATCCCAGAATTGGACAGATGTTCCTCAGTAACAGTTAATAAGCACTACTAATCCTTCTACAACCTGTACTCCATTTGGGAGAGAGGCAGAATCCTCAACATGTGACAATACCAGTCTGTTCCCTGCAAAAGCCCCTGAGCTCACTCGTTGCAATTCTTACTTAGAAGACTGAGTTCACATGGCCAACTCACCATGGACAATTTCATTCTAGGCCAGCTCTTGTTGAATCCCAGGTTTTCTGAAAATGAGAAGTAAGGTGTCCATTACAATATTAATAATTTAATTGTGCAATATATAGATTTATATATAAATCAGATTATTTCATTGCTAAAAGAGTATTATATTTCTATGTTCTCTTACAAATTAGATTACTATATGGCTAAAATAAAGCACTATATTCTGTGTTTCTGCACCTTTAAACTTCATAATTAGCATTGGTTTAATTATCTTCAAACAATACCATTTCCAAATGAAGTCATTCACTCATGAAATAAACACAGTTGTTTATACCACAGAGACTTTGCAACACCATGTTTAATGATATCATTGAATAGTCATTTCTAGATCTTTGCATTTATTTTTTTGAAAATCATTCACTGTCTGAATTTCCTTTATAACGTGCTGTTTAACATGCAGATGGAAGTAGAATCCACCTGACATAGTTCATAATTTGCTCATGGATAGCAACATCAAAACTGTGGTTCTACAAACTGGGGAAATAGAGCAGGGAGGATAATGAGATATTTTTATAGACGCAATTCTCTAAATATAATGTCAAAACCAATTTTTAGCTTTACTGGTGTAGAGTAGGAAGAAAAGAAGAAAATATTTACTAAAAATACAAATTTCCTGGACTGGAGAGATGGCTCAGCATTTAAGAGGAAAGCCCCTAGCACCCACATGGTAGCTAACAACCTTTTGTAACTCCAGTTCCGGGGATTCTCACACCCCCTTCTGACCTCCATCGATACTGCATAACATGGGTGCCCTTTCATACATGCAAGCAATATAGTCATACACATAAAATAGAAACTTTAAGTAAAATATATATTTTAAAAAATCCCCAAACATTTCCTTTTTCTTAATGAAAACCAAATGAATTGCAAGATAGATAATTTAAAGTGGTCAAAATCAGGAAAACACCATAGATGAAAGATGCCCATATTCCTGGCTGGCAGGTGGTATCACGGCACAGAATTCACAGCTGGGCTAGATCACTGGGAGCTCGGCCTCCCCAGCAGCCTGTGTGGTGTGTTTTCTCACCATGAGTGTGAGTTAGCATGTAGAACGCTTCCAGCTCAGTCCCAGCTTGATTCCTCCATGTCCTGTACGTGTGAAGTGTGTGTCTTCAACAACAGGGTCTTACCATCTAGTTCTGGCAGGCAACGGAGACAGTAGCACAGCCTGTGTTGTCTTGGGTGACCCCTTATTCACCATCACCCAGTCATTTCTATAAAGTAAAAAAGATGTCTGAATGGGATTTCATCTAGCTCTATGTGATGCCTGAATGCTGCCCTCGGATTTTACTATTTATTCCCTTTTTCAAATCAAATTTTTTTTTTTTTTTTGGTCTTTTTGAGACAGGGTCTCCCTGTAGCTCCAGCTGCCTGGAACTCACTCTGTAGATGAGGCTGGCCTGGAACTCACAGAGGTTCCACCTGCCTCTGCCTCCCAAGTGCTGGGATTAAAGGCGTGTGCCACCACACCTGGCAAATATTCAGTTTTTAAAGAAGCATGTTTAATCTATTTATAAAAATAGTTGAAACATATTCATTTGATAAGTGTGGCTTATGGGTACCAATTGTTGATTTATAGTTTACAATGCTCTGAAAATTATGCACATTATTATGAGTTATTTTGCTGTGAATTTTTACCGTTCTTTGCCTTTTGGTGACCTCACTTAGGTAATCACGGCATATGGTCCCAGTGAACATGAAAAGTGACTATGAAAGTGAACTATTTAAAACGCGCCCAAAGCAAGTATAACAAACCCTCTTCCCAGTGTTTTCTAATGAACAAAATGATAATTTACCAGATGTTCCAAACTAACAATAATTAGAACCATAAAAATCTCTCCAATAGAATCAAGCGAGAATATAAAAAGCTCATATTTTACATACTTGAGCTTCGAATGTGGAACCCAATTAATTTATTATTGTTTTGACTTGAAAATATACAAAATCATATATCATTGATTTTGCTTCTCAACTGAACTGCAAAGAATCAATATTTTTAATTCATTGCCATCGTTCTGTTATTGCTGAAACAGTTCTCAAAAGCCAATATTTGAAGAATGTATTATTTTAGGAACTATTAGCTCCACTTAGTAAACTCTATAATAGAATGTCTGCTTCTTAAAAGTTTGTCAGAAGGATAGACATTTTATTCACATATCATTAGCAAGTACTTTGTGGAGATAACACTAAAATACTGAGATAACATACTGAGACTGTATTTACTGTGGCTATTTTGATTTTTAACATATCTAAAAAAATTTTAGTGGTTATTCCATTAAACATTAACAATTAACAGGGGACACGTCTTATGCACTATCTAACTGGCTTCAAAAGTACTTACGAAAACTGATTTCCTCCTCACAATTCTGTTGTACCTACTTCTTTCTGGAAAGAATGTTGGTTACATTTGAAAATCATGATAAATTATGGAAATAAAAGATGTAATTAAATTTAGGAAAGGCTCTTTAATAACACATTTTGCTTTTACCATAAAAAAATTATTAAGATAATTGTATTGTATTTATTTATACAGAAACTTGGGAGGCAGAGGCAGGCAGATCTCTGTGAGTTCAAGGCCAGTCTGGTCTACATAGTGAGTTCCAGGACTGCTGGGGCTACAGGGAGACCCTGTCTCCAAAGAACGAAAAAAAGAAAAAAAATAAGAGACAGCAACAGCAGCACATATGAAACCCTGGATACAGGACAGATTGTCAAAGCGAAATCGATCTGAGGTAATATATGTACAATGTATAAAATGAATAAGCATTCAAGCATTGAGGAATGAAAGTGGGAAGGTATGAGGACGCCTCTGGAACAGAATGCGCTTTTTCAGCTCCTGCTCTCTTAGAAAAGGTCCACATTATGTTTGGTGGTCACTTGTCTTCCTCTTTATCTTTTCTATTGCAGCTTCTGAACAATATTGTTACTATATTTTTCTTTGAGAAATTTATTTAAAAGCCTCAATTTAGCACATTCCCCCCTGTTTTTTTTTTGTTTTTTGTTTTGGTTAGTGAGCATGAATCAAGCAGATTGGGGAAAATGAGGCATGGAGCTTAATGCAGGGGTAGAGAAGACACACTGCACATCCCCTACAAGTCTTTTCTGCCCTGGGACATGAATGGGGCTGAGTGTGACAAGAGTACCGGGACAGGCTGGCAGTGTCTACTACATGAAGTGTGCAGTCCGAGTCCATTCTTCAATGCTTTTCAGATTTGTGGCTTGTGCTTGAATGATAAATGGAGCCAAGATGCTGCAAAAATGAGAAGTGAATGACACTGAGTTCTATTTTAGGGCAAAATGCCCCCCAATCGAAAAGTCAGCAGGAAAGTTAAATGGAAACACAGAAGACCCAGGAGAGTCCAAACAATCCTGAACATCAAAAGCGCACATGAAACTGGCATAAACAGACAGATACTCATGCTCTTGCACCTGCCATATTTTTAGCAAAGAATTCAGAAATACACAGAGAGCAGCTAAGAACAACAGTAAAAGTAGCAACGAATGCATGGATGTGGAAGGAGGAGCACTGATTCTTGATGGAATTGAAAACTGGTGCAAATCCTACGGAAATCAGTATAGGGGATTCTGCCAAGAGCTACAAATAGTTCTACCACATGATCCAGATATATCAATGCCTCCTGGGCATATTCCTAATGGTCTCTCTACGTACTACAGAGATATCTGCTCATCCATATTCACTGTGGCTTTATTTAGAATAACTAAGACATGGAACTAACCTAGATGTCTACTAATGAATGGATGATGAAACTGTGGTATATGTACATTAGTGAAGTTATGAAATTCAGAGTTAGTTCACATAGCTGGAAACAATCATTCTGAATGAGACAACCCAGAAAGACAAAGGCAGCTAGCTTCGAATCTTTAGCTACAGATGTTTATGGAGTACTCACAGAAGTCAAGAGCTAATAGTCATGGGGAGGACCTCAAAGAAAAAAGACTAGACAGCAGTTGTCATGGTGGTGGGAAAGAGTATAATAGAACAGAGAGTTAAATTTAGGGCTGGAGATTGGAGGACAAGTTAGAGGAAGAGTGTGTGAAGGGACAAGTAATAAAAAAGGAAAACTTTAAAATATCAAAATAACATCCTCATATAATATGTCAAACCTCAGAAATATAATCAGGTAACCCAACAGAGTAGAGGAGAGTCTCACCTCAATTTTTAAACTTTTGGTTCTTGAATCTGAGGGTGCGAAGGAAGAGAAACAAGGATCTTGGATCTGTATACTAAAGTTCTATACCAACTATATTTTTCTGATGCTGTGATAAAACACTGACCAAAGCAACTTATAGAAGAGTTTGTTTGAGGTTATGGTGCCAGAGGAATCTGAGTCCATCATGACAGGGAGACATGGTGGCAGAAAATGGCCAGAGGAGCTTGCTCCAGTGGGCACAGGAAGCAGAGAGCCGCAGGGAATCCTGCAAGGTTTAAGAACTCTCTAACCTGCCCCCAGTGACGTACTTTCTCCATCATGGCCACATCTCCTAAGACCTTTCAAAACAAGGCCACCAACTAGGGACAAAAATGTCCAAATACTTGGAGCTTATGGGGAATATTCTCACTCAAACCACCACAAGTTCTTAAATTTTCTCCACTTCTCCACATTGTAATTTGATCAATATGTTTCTCAGAGTCCCATCGAATCACAAAGACACATTGGTTTATTTGATAAAAAATAAAATCACTGCTACAGTTCATCATTCGAATAAATGGGAGATGTTAAAACTATGAAAAGTTTAAATTGCATGTAAATTTTTACTTTATTCTCAATTCTGGGAGATATCTTTCAATATAACAATCAGTGGAATATAATTTGGTTATAAATAATAGAATAATATATATAATAGAATAGAAGATAACTACTATTCCAAAGAAAGTCTACCTTGTCCAATTCAAAACACCACATTCCTAAAAGACTGTGCTGGTTTGAATGAAAATGTCCCCCATAGGCTCCAAGTATTTAGACATTTTGTCCCCAGTTGGTGGTGCTCCTTTGGGAGGTTTTAGAAGGTGTGGCCGTGCTGGAGGAAGGACATCACTAGGGGTAGGCTTAGAGAGTTCTTAATACTTGCTGGATCTCCAGTCACTCTCTGGTCTCCTGTGCCTGCTTGAAGATGTGAGAGCTTAGCTTCTGCTGTTCCTGCTCCAGCCACCACCAGCCACCGTGCCTCCCTGCCATGATGGACTGTAATTCCTCTGGAACCAGAAGCTCAAATAAACTCTTTCTTCTATAGGTTGCTTTGGTCAGTGTTTCTATCACAGCAACAGAAAAGTGACTAGTACGAAGACAATCTTGGTTTCATATCTAGGACCCACTCCGTCTTAGTCACCCAACACATTGGTTTTTTTGTTGCTGGTTTCTCTATTTGTTTATTTATTGATTGATATTGAGAAAGGGTCTTGCTGAATAGCCCAGGTTGGCCTTCACTCACAATAATTTTCTTGCCTCGGCCACCTGAGCCTAAGCTACCACGTCCAGCTAGTTGCTACATTTTAAATGAAAATTGCTTTTCTGGTGGATTTGATTCAATATCATGTGAAATCAAATCATGTTCTCTCTTGGTTTTTTTTTTTTTTAATCTTCAGCAGTATTTGATAATCATGACTAATAATAAAGCGTGAATGGTGTTATAAAATCTACATTTATTTCTACAGCAATAAGATTAACTATTAATCCCAAATCAAATAATGTGTTAATGAGAATTTCTTAATAAAAGTAATTTTGAAATCTTCATTGCTTTGATCATGATTTTTCATTATTCAAACTAGTTTAAGCCAAGCTTGCTAATTTTGATATATTTTTTAAATTAATTCTTACATGACTATATTTCACCTAAAATTTCACCAATCAGTGTAAAAATTCAAGTGAAACATTTTTCAGAGCAATGATCTAATCACCTCAATTTAATGTTTTGTAAATGACGCAGACAGTCCTTAACTGTCTTCAGAACAAATGTCCTCAAGTTTGGAGCATCCTTCCCAATGAACCTTAGCACCCCCTAATGTGCACCCATGAGCTAATTCATTTGCTCATTGAATAATCAAATAATCATTAGATATTCATTGCAACATATTCAAATACAATGGAGGCTAGATTTACTATGTGAATAATACAGCTAAGATGAGGGGCTAAGAGCGCCTATGTTCACAAAGGGAATCATGAGAACTGTGTGACTGTTGGCATCTCAGAGAGTCAGTGCAGGCAGAGCAAGGTCTTTAAAGTTAAGATGAAGTCAGGCTGACTCATTTATCCATTATGACTAGTGTTTCTAGAAACAAGAGGAAATTGAAACAGACATTGTGTGAAGACACTAAGAGACTAAGCGTGATGCCCCAGTAGGAACCTTCCTGCCCTGCTGCCATCTTGATGGACCATTTCCAAGTCCAAAATTTATTTTTTTTGTGAATTTGGATAATAGCTCTTTTTTCTTAAACATATATTTTTAAAGGCAATTTTTATGTATATGAATGCTTTGACTGCATGTATGTATGCATGTACATTATGTGCATGCGTTGTGCACAGAGGCCATAAGAGAGTGTCAGATCCTCTGGAGCTTGGATTACAGATGATTGTTAGCTGCCACATGGGTATTTGGAACTGAAACCAGGACCTCTGCAAAAGGATCAAGTGCTCCTAATGCTGAGTCATCTCTCCTGCTTTAATTCCTGTTATTAATTTTTGTTATTAGTTCACTGTGGAATTCCACAATAAAGTCATCTGAAAGTGGGCTTTTCTGTCTAGCTATGCTGTCTACCAGTGATGCAGCTGTGTGTGTGTTATTTGTCTGGTTTGATTTGTATTTCCTAATTGGGTTTCTGATGCTTTTTAAAATTTTTGGTTTTACATATTTTAATTTTATTTCTATGCATGTATGTAAGCACACAACACGTGTGCAATGCTTGCAGAAGCCAGAAGAGGGCGTTGGATCCTCTGAAACTGGAGTTACAAAATATTGTTAGCCACCATGTGGGTTCTAGGAATGAAACCCTGGTCCCCTGCACTAGCAGCCATGCTCCTCAGCACTGAGCCATCCCTAGGGTCTCCAGTCTGATTCTTGATACGATGTATATGTCTAAGAATTTGTTCATTTCTTCCAGGCTAAAAATTTTCAACACATAGCTTTTCATGGTACTAGTTGCAGATGATTTTCTTCCAGTTCTGCAGTGTCTTAGTCACTGTTCTGTTGCTGTGATAGAAACACTGACCAAAGCAATTTATAGAAGGAAGAGTTTATTTGAACTTACTGTTCCAGAGGAATTACAGGCCATCTGGGCAGGGAGACATGGTGGCTGGAGGTGGCTGGAAGTGGCTGGAGCAGGAGCAGCAGAAGCTAAGCTCTCACATCTTCAAGCAGGCACAGGACGCAAGAGAGCAACTGGAGATCAGCAAGGCTTAAGAATTCTCTAAGCCCACCCCCAGTGACGTGCTTCCTCCAGGATAGCCACACCTTCTAAAACCTCCCAAAACAGTACCATCATCTGGGGACAAAATGTCCAAATACTTGGAGCCTATGGGGGACGTTTTCATTCAAACCACCACATGCAGTGTCAGAGGTAATGTCTTCTTCTTCACCTATGATTTTATTTACTTATCTTGCCACTCTTTTTCTCTAGCTAACAGAGTCTCTGTTTTAAAGGTGTTTTCAAAGAAAAAGCTCTTTGTTTTATTGACTTTTAAGCTATCGCATTGGTCCATGTGTTACTAATTTCTGTTCTGATTTTCATTGTTTTCTTGTTCTTGCCAATTTTTGCCTAGTTAGTTATGTTTTCCTATTTTTCTGTTATGCAGTGATCAATTTGCTCATGTGAGATCTTTCAACTCTTTTAATGCTATGATCAGTTGCCACCAATTTCCATTTTTATTGCATTTATGTATCATATAGATTATGGAAACTTAGATCTTCACTTTGACTTGTTTAAAGAAATTTTATATATTTTTCTCTTCTTAATTCATTCATTATTCCAATATAAAACAAATATAAGCTGGATAAATTTCCATCTATTCATAGCATTTCCAAAAGTTTCCTTTTCTTATTTATTTCTAATTTTCTTCATTGTCTTTTGAAAATGTGCTCGATATATTTCAATTCAAACACACACACACGCACACACACATTATATATATATATTCAAGATTCATAAAAATATATGAATGTATTGTGGGGAGTATGCCATGTCTGGTTGTTAAAACTATTTGTCATTTAGATGGAGCACTCTGTAAGGCATTTGTTTAGGGTTTCATGTAACTCAGCTAGATCTCTGTTAGTTGTCTATCCTTACAGTCTCTTCAGTGCCCAAATGAGTTTATTATGCTCCCCAAGTATTACCACATTGCAATTCCTCTTCTTTCCCATCTGCTAATGTTTTTTTATATATTTGTAAGTCCATTTTAGGTGCACATATTATTTGCTTTTGCTGAGCTGACCTGTTTTTGATTATTTGTTCTCCCTATCCTTTCGGTGCTTTGGATTTCAAATATCTATTTCTGAAGAGATGGATCAGAGAATTTGAGTTCAGTTCCTACCAGTACCCACATGGTGGCTAACAACTGTCCATAACTCCAGTTCCAGGGTCTTTGACACCCTCTTCTGTCCTCTGTAGGCAGTGCACACATGATGTACCTACATTCAGGGAAAACACACACATAAAGTAAAAATAAATACATAAAGTTTTTAAAGAATACAAGTGTGGGTAATTCTGCTTCCTTGTGGATTCCACATGTATAGAATACTTGATTCAAACTTTGTTTTCAGTCTAGTGTATCCTTAGATGTGGCTAAGCTTTGTGTGACCAACCGAAACTTGGGCCTAGGATCTATTACCACTTAATTCATCTGTGTCTTATCATTGGACAGCTAATCACTGAGTTTCAGGGCAAAGCATTCTGCCCTATGCCCAACCACAGGTTGTTATGTCCAAGATTGAGCTAGTGTTAATGAACGCAATTCTTTAACATCTACTTTGACTCTAAGTTGGATCCTGCCTAATTTTCACAGTCACAAGACCTTGAAAAGTCTCAGGTGTAACAAGGCCCAGTTCTGCTGAAGCAGCAGTCTTTGTCAACGGGGCCCAGCTCAGCAACAGCTTTGCTATACGGCATCAGGGTCAGGTGATGAAACGGTCCCTCAGCAACAAAGACTGATGCTAATTTGATTCCCACAGAGCCTTATGGCCACAGGGTCCCATATAATCCCCAGAGAAGGGTGTGCATCACCCAGACTCACTATAGTGCTAGAAATCATATTGAAAGAAGCTTAATTTATCCCTCCAGTACACTGGTGTCTGGTACCTAATGCTGTGTCTGGGAATGCTGTCTTCTGTGAAGAGCCTTCAGTTTCTACCAAGTGATGAGTTCCAGGCACATGGGCTTGGCACTGAGGTCTAATATGAAGATTTCTGTGTTAGGTGTCACACCTGTAATCTAGAAGGTGGAGTCCTGCATGTAACTCTCCAGCCTGAGGTTGACAGAGGGGTGTTGAGGGTGTCAGCTGTCTGGCCTGAAGCAATTTGAGCAGCTGAGTCTGTGGCAATTGGTCTGTAGGTAGGGGTCCTGAGGCTTTGCCTAGTAGTGGTATTTTACCATGATGGACCTGGTACCAAACTTCAAGTCTAAGTCTTGAAGTCATCATCTTTTTCTGCCTCCCATATATGGAAGACATGTCTGTTGGATGACTTGATGTAGAATAGTAGCAATGAAGTTAACTCGCTCTTCTCTTGTCCTCTTCAATGTAATCATCCAGGTTGATTTTAGACTAAAATAAGGTTCAGTGGTTTCCCATCTCTCATCCTTAGCTATTGTGAAGATTGTTTGGTCTGTGACTAGCTGATCAAGCTAGTGTTTCTGGGAGAAAACAACACAGAAGCCCAGAATTCAGATATCATCTTGCTCCACTCACCCCAGCATGTTCAAAGACTGACTTGTGTCTTTCACTTACCATCTCTGAACTGTGGGGCAACCTGATCATTCTGTCATGATTCAATGATATAGACCTAGAAAAGTTATGCTAGATCAAAGAGCCATATGTTTCAACAGAATATGTGTATTGAAAATGAAAATGCTCCAGACAGTTTAAAAAACTATTTTTCAAATGCAGATTTTAGGATGCATTCATTTCTAACAGGTAAATATGATTCAAAGCATGTTTGAAAGGGCAGAAGTAAAAAAACTCACAATTAGCCAGATGTGTTTTGAACCAAATGTGTCTGTTTACAAAATATACAATTAGAATTCATGAATATTAAGTGGGTACGTGAATGTTCACACAAGTTAGGAAGCTATTTGTGAAATTGTTACATTACTGTTGTCTGAAATAAATTTACAAAACTTGATTAAGTAAACAATATTATTCAGAGGGAAAAAGTAAGAAACTGGTTCAAAAACCAGCATAACTTCTTTGAAAATTTAATTATATCAAACTTGTTTCTAGCAGAAAGTTAAGAGTTTAGGATGAGCGATTAGAAATAACACAGGCACATTAGCATAGATCATAGATAACGTGATGGTGGAAGACCATTTTTAATTCATGAAAAATACAGATGTGTCCTGACTGAAAGGTTTCACTGCATCCATTTCATTGGTCTTAATAAAGTCCACTTCTTACCAGTGGAGGTGGGACAGTTTCTGGTGTGTGTATTATTGGGATACATAGATAGATAACAGAGGTAGAAGTGTGTTGTTTTATACACACACACACACACACACACACACATTCAAATATTAGCATCTCTTTATCTATACATCTCGTTATCTATATGTAGATATACCACTCCACGCATGTGAACATCTTTCTGTGTGTGTGTGTGTGTGTGTGTGTGTGTGGTGTGTATTAGGCTATATAATTGTATATTATAGGCTATTATTTCATATTATATATTATTATTTTCACAAATGGTTTGATCGATAAGAAGTAAATATCAAATAATATTTTCCATGAAAAAGATATTTTAATGTGATGGAGAGCTTGCTTAGTGTCTAAGAAACTTTCCTGCTCTTCCAGAAAACCCAAGTTCACACATATCCCACAGGTCACAACCACTTGTAACTCTGATTCCAGGATATCTGATACAGCTCTTGTGGCCTCTGCAGGAACATATAATCATGGACACTTGCCCACACATACACACATGAACATAACTGAGAGAATAATAAAGAACCAGGTATGGTGGTACGTGCCTTTAGCCCCAGCGCTCAGGAGGCAGAGCAGGTAGATCTTTGTGAGACTGTGGCCTGCCTGGTCTACATAGTGAGTTCTAGGCCAGCTGGGGCTACTGGGAGACCTTGTCTTTCAAAACGTAAATAAAAATTTTTTTTTAATCTTTTAAAGATATATAATGAGAAAATCTCTGGATTTTTAAGTCATTTTCAAAGCATGGTGGTGGGTGATAGAGAAACAAACATATCCTATAAATTCTGGAAATGCAATTTGATCAACAGCAACAGGAAGGAGTATCTGTAGTGTTTCAAGCCTGGGTCATATTGATCCACAAGAATTTAATATTAGCATCTCCTCCTAATTCCCTCTACCAGTGTGGGTGTATTATCACAGTACAAACTGACAATGTCAGAATACTCATTTGTTTAGTTGATTTTCCTCCAGAAAACATTTTCTGGCACGCTCAGTAAAAACTTGCTGTGCATCAAATCTCACAAGGATTTCATTAAGAGCTACAATGAAATGTATTGTTTTAACTTCACACTTAACTATATTTAAGAGATTCCTTTTCCAAGTGATTCCAAACTTAGTGGAAATCAAATAAGTTCATAATCTTCAGAAAGTGGATGGGAAGCACCCAGACTTGAATTTTGAAGGTTAGTTGTGTTCAGACATACGACTCTCCACATGCTGTCTTCATTCTTCTACTTCACAGTCCACTCATTCCTCAGATTACAGGTTCTGCTGGCCAGCATTTGCCTAGTTGCCTAGAGACGGTTACTACAAAGAGACAAGAACTTTCCATAGTAACGCAAGCTTTTATTTTAACATTTGTCTTTTGAAGATGAATGCATCTGGTTACTTGGATATTTCTAAATCCCTCACTTTCTTTGCTCTGTTACTTCAGGTAACTGGATAATGATGTTTAGGGATGCTCTGAGTTCACAGCATTCCTTCTCCAAGTCTGCTCACCATAGGCAAGATTTTTATATTTGTAAGAAATCTTCACAACGATGATAGGTTGATATCTGTGTTCCCAGATTGAACTTGGATGCAAGCATAGTTTCTCAAAAGAGCATGGAAACCAAGCATTTAAACTCATTGCAAGTTCCTGAAATACATGGAATATGAAAAAATAACTTTATGATGTTGATTGTCATAAATCAGCAAAGATTGATTTAATCAATTGTGTCATATAAAATAATCAAGATTTCTATACAGTGTTTTGTTCTAATTTTTTTTTTTTATTTTCAACACTAATGGGGCTCCCTGGAACTCCTGGCCTTTGTAAGATTAGCTCGGACACAGCCAGACATCAGACACATACTGCCTTAGGCTGCATGGACTGGAGGAAGGGTGAGAAGTACGGGGTAAACAGGGACTAGGCTAAGTGGCTCAGATTTTATTCCAGAGTGACTGGAAAAGTCTGCTCATGGCATGGACTGGAGTTGCCAGCCAGATGCCATAATTACAGATATGTGATGCTCAGAATAAATAATAATGAAAATGCTTAAACAGACCTATTATAACCACATGAAGATCTCAACGATGTATTTGCCATTCTGAGCCCTCTACTTTTAGCCTGCTGCATCAGATTCTTGGGTAATGTCCCTAGAAATATGTGTTTCAGGAAAAAGTAACAATAGAAAGTATTCAAATGTTTTGAGCAGGGATAAATAAAAGGATTATTTTTGGAATATTACTGTGGCAATAACAGGAAATAAGCAGTGGACGAGGAAAACATTAGAGGAGAAGATATAAATTGGTTTTTAAACATTCCAGAGAATATTTAGTGACTCCTTTACGTATAGGGTCTTGGGTAGAAGGAGGGAAGCTATGAAGACAGACCAGAGTAAACAGAGTACAAAGAAAACTCAATTAGACATGATGATAATGAATAAATGACATTTCTTAAGGAAGTATTAATATATAGTATGAAATTTTGCATAAGATATTTCCTGCCTAACATATTAACATGCAAAAGTGCTGAACACTTCTCAATGTTGTTGTTCTTAAATTATAATTGGTTAAAGTTGACGTCCCATGAAGTTGATTTGACATGATTCTCATCTGTAAACATCTGGACACTTGGTGTTATAAAATACAGTTTTCATGGAGATAATCTTTCTGAAAATTCATTGTGATTATATATCAGTTCCGTGGATTGCTGTTAGGGAAGTCCAAAGTATATCATGCCTAAATTATATTTTTCTGACATAAAGACAGTTTTGAGATGAAAGCATTAAGAAAAAACAGCAACAACACAGCATTCGTTGTAGTCTAAAATCGAGAGCCAAGTTGATAGATAAAAGGTACACATGCATAGAACACACCTTATGTACATGTGCACACAGCTTCAAACAGCACACACACATACACAGAGCATATATACACATATGTCCACACATGCACACACATATACACAAACAGCATACATACACATAAATATACATACATACTGGGAGCTATTATGGGCACAGCTTGACTTTAGAACTGGAGAAAGAATGCTTCCACCCTGGGACTTTCCCTGCTCTCTGCTTCTGTGGTCTGAGTTGACAGGCTGTGCTTCCCTGATTAATTAGCAGTCTTAGAAACATAACTAAAGAGTTCTGTTTCAGTTTATGGACACCAGAATTTCTCAGCACTGATAGCTTGGTTTCTATATAGATATAATGAACTCTAGTAGTTGCTAAGAGTAATCACAAACAGTTCACTTTATATCTAAGATACTATAAATATTATGTAGCTGAATCTTGGATACTGTAAACGTTGTGTGAGTTTCGGTTGGTGAAGTAATGTATTCTTTGTGGTAACATAATGTATCCTTGGTTATTCCTTGGTTACTCCAGATCTGCTTTCTATATAAGCTTGCTTTAGTTCACAATAAACATGCACTGGCACATAAACCTCTGCATTCCCTGCATCCTGATTTCTCCTGCAGCTATCCCTCAGGTCTCCAAGCCCTTTAGGCTTGGACTGTGGTCACTGCACTGTGACACATACACACACAAACGTGCACACACAAACATACTTTCATCAACTAGTTCAAAGATTAATCACTCAAAGCAATTTCAGAACCACCTGGGTTGGAAATGACTCAGAAAGACCCTGCGATAATCACTTTCTTCTTCTTACAGGATTGCCTGTTAATTTGTCACAAATTATTGTGCTTAGGAACTCAGATTCCTTTGTTTCTCTCTCATCACTTTTCTAAGAATTCATTGTTATTTGCTAATGATGCGTCTAAGATGTGGAAATGAAAGTCCTTCCGTCGAGATCACTCATTCTTGGACATTTCTTATGTGCATATGAATTATACACATTAATAATTTCCCTTTGTTTATCTCTTAATCTGTCATTTGTGACATTGCTCTGTTCCAACTATTAAGGATTGAGAAAAAATGATTTTTCCTTCTATAGTGACTTTTACTTCAAATAAATAAAAATGAGTAAGAATAGGTGGTATGCCATGTAGTAGAGATATACTGAACAGAAGATGTCTGTTCTCTGGGAAATTATAAAATTATCATAGTTTTTATAAAGATACCTATTCATTGTGACTATATTTTTTAAGATATAAGATGGAGTGAGATTACAGGGGACCTTGAAGCCTAGCTTAGCAATTTCTACTTAATTCATTAGACAAGATATTAAAGACAATGAGCAAGAACATCGAACTATTTCTTTTTGAATCTTGATATGATTACTGTGGTTGTTTGTATAAGAAATGCCCCTCATTGGCTCAACTATCAGAACTCTATGCTACAACTGTTGGCATGTCTGTGAGGTTATGGAATCTTTAGGAGGTGTAGTCTTACTGCTGGAAGTGTCTCTGGGGATCAGCTTTCAAAGTTCACAGTCCTCATCCCACTTAGTTTTCCCTCTCTGCTTCATGTTTGCAGTTGAAGATGTGAGCTCTCAGCTTGGCTCCTGCAATGGTTCCTGCCTTTGCTGCCACAATGATAGTCTCTTATCCCTCTGGAACCATAAGCTAAAATAAACTTATTGTTCTCTCAGTTGCTTTGGTCATGATTCTTTATCATAGCAACAGAAAACTAATAAAATACCATGTATGATATCCAGTTTGGTGGAGAGGGAACAGCAATCATGAGTTGGAAAACCAGCATGGTAGAACAGAAGATACTCAACACCACAAATAAAAATGGAAATACAGTGTCAACTTCAAAACAAGGAGAGATGGCTGAGTGGTTAAGAATGCTGACTCTTCTCACAGAAGACCCGGGTTCGAATCCCAGCACCCACATGGCAGCTAACAACTGTCCATAACTCCAGTCCCAGGGGATCCAACAATCTCTTCTCTTCTCCATGGGCATTGCACAGCATGACACGGGGACACTTACCTCCATGCAGGCAATACATGCATACACATAAAAATAAATAAAATATTTTAAAAACCCAAAGAACAAGGAAATGCTTTGAGAAGGTGTTTTCAGGTGGTTCTTTAACATCACACATCAGAATGTACTCACACAAATAAATCAAGATGGCTTTAGGCAATATGATCTTAAGTTTCCATTGTTACAGATTTTGTCCATTGTTGTTCCAAACATCACTATAGGATGCCTGGTTAATTAGAAAAGAAGAGGAGGTAGGGATATATTGAAAATAATTTTTAGTTATAAAATACACAGGGTTAGAAAACCACCCAGTATGACATGCAGGTGTGAAAGAAGAATAAAAATGTCAGTGGACAGAAATTAAACTTTAAATGATACCAGAACAGTGATTTCCTTGGGTCTCTCTCCTCTCCCCCTACCATACATCACAGTTTTTAAAATTTTGCTTTCTGACAATTTCATACATGAGTATTGTGTTTCCATCATTTGTACTCCTGCCTCTTCTTGCCCCAACTTCCCATGTTGTCCTGCTTCCTCTCAATTTCACAACTTCTTCTTTAATTATTATGGTTACATATATACACATAAAACCTACCAAGTACATTTAGTGGGGCTTGTATGTACATGTGTTTAGGGTGACCACTTGGGATTGGATGATGAATCAGGGAACTCATCCCTAAAGAAAACAGATTCACCACCTCTCAGCAACCATTGATTGCCCGTAGCTCTTCATCTACAGGTGGGACTTTGTGACATTTCCTTTACACAGTTAGCATATAAGCTGATGTCATCATTCTGCAGATCTTGATAAGGCAACCATATTGTTGAGATTTCATGGATGCAGTGTCCTTGTCATGCCTAGAAAATAATAACAGCAGGCATCTTGATCTTCTGGCTCTTATCATCTTTCCACCCTCTCTTCCACAATATTCTCTGAGCATTAAATGTAGGTGTTGCACTGTAGATGCATCAGTTAGGGTTGAGCACCCCATAGTCACTTTTTCTCTGCATTTTGAGCAGTTGTAGCTCTTGTAATCATCTCTGCCATTGGAAAAAGGAGCTTCTTGGATGAGGAGTGAGAGCTACAGTTATCAGTGGGTATAAGGAAAAGTACGTAGAATACAGTTAGAAATTATACTAGTTTAGGAAAGTGGCGGTAGTAGGGTCTCCTGTAAATCCATGACCTCCCCAGCCACTGGCAATTGGTGAGGTTCACAGTATGAGGCATGAATTGCCTCCTATTGAGTGGGCCTTAAGCCCAGTCAGAGAGTGGGTGGTTACTCCCAGGAAGAAAGTGCCACTATTGCTCCCTTAGGGTTATTTTGCTGGGATGTTCATTTTGTGATCCATGGGTTTTACAGTTGGGTAGGACTCTTGAAAGCTCTTTGGCCTTGGCAGTTTGCATAGCAGCTTCTGATACCTTGAAAGTTGGTCCTCGGGGAGGAGGATTTCACGTCAGTTCCAGCTCAGTTCCTCGAATTCCTATGTCCTAATTGTGGCCTCTTTTCAGCAATATGATCTTACTTCAAGTTTGGGCATGGAGCCAAGGGGAATGGTAATAGCCAGTATTGTTTGGGAGTCTCTTGGACCTCTCTGATCAACAACTCAAAGGAATGTTTTCCATGCCTGGCACTGGGTCTTGTTGTTGTTAGATGGCCTATGATTTACACACACACATGTTGGGGACCTTTGTTATGCAAAGTAGAAGCCCCTTCACGTCCAGACAGCTCATGCAGCTTGGGGTTATGTGCTGGGGCTCCTTTCATAGCAGGGTGCCTTCCTGGCATCTTTCCTGACTCTCCTTTTGAAATGCCCACCACAAATGCTCACATAAACATGGCCTCTGGCTCTGAAAGATACCATGCTTTTCCTGTGTAATTTTCAGGCAGTCAGCAGTCTGGCAGAAACCCACTTCCATATGTAAACAGAATGCCTCACAAAGTATCTAACAGCCAAAGCTTTTACCACTACCCCCATGGTATAAATATCCTAGTCTTCTCTCAATATTGGGAGCTAGAACTAGAGCAGGAACTGGGTCACTGAGACTTGGAATAAAGAGCTGTAGACTGAGTCTGTGTCTCCTGCCTGCAATCTAGTCTCCCCGGGGGGCAGCATTCCTCTGGTCTTACTACCGGCGACCTAGCCTCTCCGGGGGGCGCACTCCTCCATTACCGACTTGCGGACATTCCTAGCTTTCGCCGTCCTCGTACTCTTCCCGTGTGGTCCAATGGCCAGTGGACCTCACTTCCTGAGGAAAGTACACGGGTGAATTAAGGGCAGGATTCGGCTGGACAATGCTCCAGCAGCAGAGAACTTTCAGCACCAGAGCGGCCGACACGCAGGACCGGAAGCGGCTGAAAAGCCCGCGGGACACCCGCCGCAGCTCCACCCGACGCCTGGGGCCCAGAGCGACCCCTATACACACACACACACACACACACACACACACACACAAACACACACTAACATATAAACAAAATACCCTATGGCTTTTTCAGACATGCTTAGTGTTATTAATCTCTTCTTTCTGACTCTCTCTACACTTTATCTTTCTCCCCTGCTGTGTTAGAGTCCTTCCACCCCTCATTTTTCCCATTTCCTCCTAGATAGGGCCTGTGTCCTACTACAGTCCTCTCTGGAGCACCCCCCCATGGTCCCATTCTACTTTCCTGGTGTCTGTGGTTCCATCAAGTTATTGACTCACATCAAAAGAAATCCCTACCCAACCTAAGGACTTTTTGGCAACTTTGGGTGCTGGGAAGGGGAGAGACTTTGTCTTACAGAGATGAGACTCTTGGGAAGCTAACCAAGCTCCAGTAGATGGACCCACACTAAAGGGCATTTGAGGAAACAAATCAAACTCTATAGGCCATATTGCATATATACATATATAAAACATATAACTGAATATTTATATATAACATAATACATATATAATATATAATAGAGTATATTATAGAGCATATGATTTGGGCAGGAAACAGTAGGAGGAGGTGTGGGTAGGAGAGAGAATCTCAACATCATCAAATTATATTGTATGAAAATCGCAAAAATTCAGTAAAAATTTAAAGATTCAGAGATAGGATCCACAAATGAGGCAGAAAAGTGGCATTTTACTTTCTGGTTCTGCGTTACCTCACTCAGTAGAGTGTGCCTAGTTCCATCCCTTTTCCTGCATGTTTCTAGTTTCGCTCCTCCCTTACTGCCGAATAGTGGATCTGTCCCACATTTCCATTTTCCGTTCTCCAGAGCAATGATATTCAGGTTGCTTCCAGCTACTGTGACTAGAGGAACAAAGAGCTGTCTACTGGGTACAGGCTGGCAAAGCAGGAAACCAGTGTCACTAAGAAGGGTGAGTGGGTGTGGGTGGAGAAACCCGCTTTTTAGAAAAAGACAGAAATCTGTCCTGAAAGTCCTGGTTTTTAAATTTACAGAAGCAAGATGTTTTAATCACAGTTAGCATGGCTGCTCTTCCCACTGATTTCCTTTTCATCTTCTTCTGAACATTCTTTTGTTGGGTGACTTCAAGTGGCTGCAGGCAGTTTTAGGATCTAGCTAAGCGAAGCTATGTGACTGACAAATTTAGTTTAATTCTAAAGAATATACTCATTTGCTTCACAGTCAGTTTCCTGCATAAGTTATTCCTGGTAATCCTGATATTAAAAGGGATTCTAGGAATTTTTCTCCCTCCCACAATACTGACTCAGTAAGATCAAAATAGGAAATTTAAAAGCCAGATGTGCTATTCAAATGCCCTGTAGAGTGTAAGGATAGAGGGGAAACAAGATCTCAAATGCCTGGTGCTGGAACTTAAGCTCAAAATTCATCCTCTCATCATGTGTGAAAATGTAAGCAAAGCAGTTGGTGTTCAGTGATACTATTTAAGAGAGAGATACCCACTTATAAGGACAGTTAGTCATGGAGCACATCCAATGATAAGAGAGATACCCACTTATAAGTACGGTTGGTCATGGAGCACATCCAATGATAAGAGAGATACCCACTTATAAGAACAGTTGGTCATGGAGCACATCCAATGATAAGAGAGATACCCACTTATAAGGACAGTTGGTCATGGAGCACATCCAATGATAAGAGAGATACCCACTTATAAGCACGGTTGGTCATAGAGCACATCCAATGATAAGAAGCATTACCAGTGTTCTCCATTCCTGAGAGAAGCTCAGTACCAATTAGGCTTCTCAGAAAGCAATTTTAACTGCAACTTTGAAAGATATTTTGAGACACTTAAATAAAATAAATTATTGGCTACTTATTTGGATATAAGATGTATATATTTAAAATAATTTTGTTTCTTAATATGTTAAACAGTTAAATATTTACTAAATAACGAGTAAACTGAAATTTTTGATGAAAATTGTTTATGGGGAAAAGCAACAAATGTTAAGACAAAGCCAGTGCAGTGACAACTGTGTCAGTTCTAACCCACATAACATAGAGTGCCAAGCACCACAATGTAGTCAAAGAAGAAAGATAAATAGCTAATAGATGGGTGTTCTGTTACTGTTTCTGAACATAATCACTCAAGAGCAATGCATCACACAGATAGTTTGGAACCATATTAAATTTCTTCATATTTGAAACAAGACACTGTCCTTGGTGGAAGACAAAATTCAAATATGTCAACACACAATTTTACATTGACAAAGAATTAGTTAATGCATAGCAGTTAAAATTTATTTAATAAGTGTAGTCTGACTTCTTTATTGGTGGGGTCTGTCCAGCTAGCTCAAATTATTAAGCTTCCTCTCCTCACCCGACTTTAGCTGTTGGTCTCTGATTTTTCAGAACATTTCTGGAGGTCCCCAGTGAGAACAAGTTGCCATACCTTCGTTAGTAATAGAGGCTGCTGCTCCTGGACCCTGCAGTCCCTTTAGACCCCTAGAACAGAGAAGTGCGCACCCCAGAAGAATGTCCTCTGCCGGTCTCCATCTAGGAGGCCAGAGAGAGCTGTATAGCCCCAGACTGGAATGTCTCATCAGGTGAAGCGAGATGGAGACCCAGAATCACCTCCAGACCAGGTAATAGGCCACAGGTTAGACAGGTGGAAGCAGGCTCAGGTGATCCCCGCAGGAGGCTATATGCAAAGTCTTGATGTGATTCCAAGATGGCACTGGCCTCCAGTCAGGAATGAAGGGGACTGCAACTAAACCTCGACATCATTCCCAGGTGCTATCCCCGTTTAAGGTAAAATAGGAATCAGGCAGCAAACCGGGACACAACCAAACCTTGATGTGATTCCAAGGTCCTGACCCCATTTTAGGCAGAACAGGAATTTAGTGGAAATAACTAGGGAACTGTCTTAAACTCTGAAAGAGTGTGTGTGAATGTGAGAGTGAAAATAATGGTTCCATGGCGCTGCAAGGCCACAGAATCTGACTGGGCCTCACCCTGTGGTTCTGCTGAGGTGACCATGCATGGGATCATACGTGTGGTCCTAAGGTAAGACCTGTTAAGTCACCAAGAGGTGGCTGCCAGGAAGGCATCAGAATGAAGGAGACTAACACTCTCCATCCCCTCCTGTGCACACATTACATACATCCCAGGCACATAAAATTTCAAATGGGCTCCTCTCAATCCAGGTGTCAGACCCAGGCTGTTCTCCAGGTGATGCTGAACAATTTTAAACTAGGCTATGAAGGCCATTATGGCATTAAGATCAAACCCTCCAAGTTAAAACTTAATGTGAGGTTGAGTGACTGATTATCAGGTCATACCTGGTAAGAATCCCTGGATGGAGGCTACCTGAACCCTAAAACCCAGCCTCATACTTACCAGAGGAGGGAAGGAGAACTGCCCCATAGCTATGAGATTATGGAGGAAATGTTCTCCTATCCAGATTTTAAAGATGAGTGCCTACATGCAAACGATCATCCTAATCAAACTCCTTGATTCTTATGTTTCGGTGCACCTAGTTTTCAGAGAATTATGTCGTGTGTGTCTACAGTAGTCGTTTTCCATGTGTGAGATTTCTTGTAATTATGTCATGTATAAGTTTCATGATAAAGTTTCTCATGTGTTCAGATCTCTCCTAATTCTATCATGTGTGTCTGTGATCATTATCTTCATATGTTTTTGTCAAAATAAACTGGCTACTGCAGTTATTCTTTTCATTCGTTTATTGTACACAAAATTATAGGTTTTATTTTTGCTTTATTTTGGCATGCCTAATTAAAATACACGTGCAGATTTATAAATATGGATATTTTGATAGTACATTCAAAGTCCTTATAAATTTGGGTACCCTGAACATCTTTAAATTTATTGGACAATGTTTCTGGGTCTATTATGTGTTTCACAAAACTTTTAAGTGCTACTTGTTTATAAAAAACATATCTGAAGTCAGGTGTGGTAGTGCACGCCTTTAATCCCAATACTGGAAAGGCAGATAACAGGATATTTCCAGAATAGAAGGAATAATGAGATGCATTTTAAGCAAACTTACTAAAGGTCTGAACAGGTTTATGGAGATACAGAGTTGTTAATTTTCAGTCCACTTCTGACTTGTACTGCACACTGGGTTACAGATTTGAATTAAATGGGTGCAGACAAGAATTGGGTTACCTATGGCTACTGAAAGTTGCCTTTTATGTTTCTCTGTATTATGCAAATATTACTTTTGGCACTTTATTTGCCCATAACAAGAATGATTTGGCTCAAAAAAAACTAGGTCTACTTCCTTGAACCAGATGTATGCAATCTAGAAAAACAGTTCTGGTGAAGCCTGGTCTGAATTCTGATCAGTTTATTTCCTGTCTATAAGTATGTGATATGATGCCTCCCTTCCTTCTGAAAATGTAAATCAGGGTATGGGAAACTGGAAAGGAAAAGAGTCTGCTTCTGTTTATAACAGAAAGCCTTCATTTGAGACAGACCTAAGCAATTCTTCTTTCAAAATCCCTTTCCTGGGCTGTGCCTAGTTAACCTGAGGTAATAAATCTCTTCCAGTCATTTTTTATTTGAGAACATTTGGGTTTTATATAAGCTTTATTACACAGTAATTAAAGATACCTGGTTGGTGCAACTGACCTCCTTGGATGGTTAATAACCATACTTAAGTCCATACTAATATAGTCAAAGGGGTTTAAGGGACAGTTTTGTTCCTTTCCCTGAAAGGTGGACTATGTCCCAGGGGACTATGGGAATTGCTTGATACATCCTGTAGCTGTGATGAGTCGCCTATCCTCTTGTTCAGGGAGGTCATGGAGACCCCACCAGAGGGGTCCAGTCTGAAAAGAGGAGGGTCAACACAGAGAAAACATTTCCTCCATGCTTCCAAGCAAAGCCCTGGTCCAGTAGGACCTTTGACTTATCTTCACGTAGATGGAACTGGTAAAAGAAAATGCCTAACCCTCCCAAGCCTATGTGACCCCTGAGGACTAGGTCCTTAACCAACCTTAAAGTAAATTAATTTGGGCCAACTGTATGTTCTTAAACACCCAAAAGGAAAGTATAACCAAGGATTAAAGTATTTCTTCAAAGCCTGAGGAATTATGCTTCCCAGACATTAGACTTAAAAGTTCATATGAGATATTATTTAGAAAAATTCTCATGAGAATTTTGTGCCACCTGCAGTCAAAACAACCAATCCACTATTGTTCTTATCAAAATTAAACGATGCTTAAATTTGTTCTCTCCCCTGTCTAGAAGACTTGTAAGAGAAAATTCACAGTGTGACTCTAGCCACTTGTGGTGGCTAATCCTGGGTGTCAACATGACCGAATCTGGGATTAACTGAAAGGAGAGAGATCTTCTTAATTGGATCATCTGAAGCTGGAAGACATGCCCTAAATGTGGGTGTTATCTTCTGATGGCAGCCCATATAAAAGGCCATGCCTTGTTATGTAACCTTTAGCTATACATATGGACTCATGAAATTATATTGGCGACATTGGGTTTCATCATGGCACTTCATGTATGAACATAAGGTATTTAGAACATATTCATCCCCAGAACCCTCTCTTGTTCCCTTCCTACTCCCCCTGGTCCCCTTCCTCTTTTCAACTAGTCTCCCTTGTTTATAGGAGCAATGGTACCTTACCAGTGGCTGTACCACTGAAGAAAATCTCAACATCCCCCATCAAGGGGTCTAAATCCTCAGGGAGGGGTGGTGCTCCATGAGTCCCTTCTCCTTCCATGACAGGCCCAATTGACACTGGTTCAAGTCCACCTGGTGGGGTCTCCTCAGCCTCCTTGATCAAGAGGACAGGTTACCCACCACCATTATAGGACATTTGGAGAGATGCTCATAGTCCCCTGGAAGTAGTCGACTTAGGAGGGCAAGGAGCAAAAGTGTCCTTTATGTCCCTCTGACCAAATTATTATAGACCTCAAAGTATATCTGTTAAACACCCAGGAAGTTTAGTTCCACCAGTCTGGTATTTTTAATTATTGTGTGCCATGTTGATTTATCCAAAGGAATATTGACAACTGATTACCACTAGATGAGGAACAACTGACCCTCCTAAAACAAAGACCTCTAGATAGGCTGACTAGATTCCCCAGAAGGGCAAGTAGTGGGGATTGGCTGGGGGTGCCGACAACACAGCAGACAGTAGCAGGGATATCAGAGCGTCAGGGCTCTAGTGGGGGCAGGGAGGCTATGGGAGGGTGCTATCTAGGAAGTGGGTGTAAAAATAAATAAAAAAATTTTTTTTAATTAAAAAAAAGAGGCCACGGCAGAGGAGAACACTTGGCTTCTTGCTGCTTGCCTTCTCTCTCGCTGGTGAGTTCCTCTTGCTGCTGTAGATTGAAGACTAGCTGATCTTTTGGAATTCATCAGACCTTCAGTGCCAGATTGGGACTACTGAGACATCCAGCCTTGTGGACTGAGGAGCTACAGATTCTCAGCCTCTCCAGTGTGGTGCAGCTATTGTTGGATTACTTGGACTCTATCCTGTGAGCTAAGCTGATAAATCTCTATACATATATATTCATTCTACCGGTTCTGTTTCTTTGGAGAACCCTGACTAATACACCACTCTAACAGCTATCATAATGCCTGAGAAGAAGATCCTGAGTCCAGCTGTCATGGCCAAATGGAAAAAAAATAAAGAAAACCCAGTAAATGGATGCTTTTGGAAGCCCTCATGAAGAAATTATAATGGACTTTGGACATTTAAAAATCGCACTGTCCTAACTTCTGGTTCCCTGCCTGTAATGTATGCCTAAGTACTCTTGACTTTGCTTCTCCTTCACAGGCACCAGTCAAGGGTGTTCTTTTCTCTACTTATACATTTGGGTCTTTCAGGTAGACCCACTGAAGGGATGCTCCATTTGCCACACAACACCTTGCATCCTTGTTCAGCATGGAAGAAGCCAGATTGGTCTGCTTCCCGATTCCCAATGGCAAATTGGATTAACTCTTCAGAAAATAAAAATAAAAATAAAAAGTAAAACTTAGACAGTTTTAAAATAAAGACCCCAAAAGAAATGTGATCAGTTTCTTTCTCAATTGAAAGCTGGAAAATTCCTTGGGTGTGCCAGTGAGCTTATCTCTAAGACTGAAGATAACGGAACCATACAAAGGAGGTATTCATACTGTTTTTATGCAAATCAAACCTGCAGAGCTAGAAAAATACAAGGCAGCTTCTAGAGAAAATAAAGGCGTGAAGAGAGGGAAATAATGAGTCTGAAAAAACACTTAGAAAACTCGGGGTCCCTGGCTCGCCTCACTAACAGAACCAGTCGGGATGGTTCTGTTAGCTTTCCTGTTAAAATCTTGGATGATAAACTCATTAAATTTATCAAAAACAAGTAGAGGCCCTCAAATACCAGGAAATAGTCAAAAGTATCTTAAAGTTCCTCTTGAGTAACATAAGGGACTATGTCAGTAAAGAGGAGGGGATATTGTGGAGGTGGAAAGGTTTTGCCATGTGGTGATAATTAAGGACTTTGCAATAGAGAAAACTCTTAAGGGACAGGTATGCGGGAGGTGAGCAGTTGTCTCCTCATCCTGCCCCTCTGGTTGCCCAGGATGGAAGTCTTTGTCTTCCCAAGTTTTCACAGTCCTGTAACCTGTGTGGCCATATGTTACATTGCTTAATTATCACATGTACCTTTTACTTAATTATCACCTATGTGCTGTTTTGCCTTTTGTTTGTATTTCCCCACACATGAGTATAAAAGTCCCCCAAACCTTGAACAAGGGGTCTGACTCCTTTTATTCATGGGGTCAGTCCCGCTAGCATCAAATTATTAAACTTCCTCTCCTCACCTGAAAAAAAAATTAATAAGTGCACAAGAAATCTTGAAATGCTAAAAAATATTGGACAGTTTGCATAGCAATCACAAATTACAGAATTTTCTGTTTACCAGTTCCATAATTGTAACTCAATAAAGATTATAAATACGTTGTGAAAATTAAAGCCTTCTAAAGACTGGAATGAAAGATCTCAATTCAATTAGCCACGTCAGAAGCAACATTTTCCTTTGTTTTTTCTCCTAATAACAGTTTTGGACAAATACTATTGTCAAAACGATTACAAACAACAATATAAAGAACTCTGCCTTCAGCAAGAGGGTCATATCATAAAGTTCTGGTTGGTGACCAAATGCAATGCCAATAGCCAGGATGGAAACTCTTTCTCTGGCTGTCAACTTGCAGCCTTTCTCCTGCTGAGGGAGTGCTGGGATTACAGGTGTGCACATCATACCTGGGTGATGAACATAATTTCTTCCAGCATAACACAAAAGTGAAATCATTGTTGCTTATGATTTCATTTGGGGAGTGATTAAACATTAAATATATGTCAACTTTTAAAAATTACTTAGTGGTTACAGCCATCCTTTAAATAAAGAGAGCAAAGAATATCTCAAGAAAGCCAAGAGGTGGGAAAAATAACTAATTTTATCTGGATGTTGCTGAGAATTAATGTCTGATAGCATACCCCATTTTTTCCTTTTGTGTTA
>NW_008355277.1:902929-904661 GCF_000622305.1 Nannospalax galili
CACATATGTGCAATTTTTTAAAATATGGACATATACAACTATCATGGCTGTGGTATGTCATGTGTCCAGTCTTCATATCTGAGTCATTATTAGCCTGTTTATTTTCAATGTACACAGTTTATTGATGTATTTAGGTTTTATCGTAACTTTATCAATGTCTCAACCTCAAGATTATCTCTTTGTTTATGTCTGCCAATGATGTTTATTCCTAATTGTTGCTCATGTATTGTAAATATGCTCCTGTGTGTGCACATATGTGTTTACTGCTATGCAGATATTAAGAGAGTAATGGAGACTAGAAAAATATCGTATTAACTTGTTTCTTCTTTATATTCCTTTAGTAGAAAAGATATACAAGTTTCTAGCATCTTTGGATTAATCCAGGAAGGTTTTATGAGAACACCTGAGTTTATGGCTGTAGTAAGAAGGGGAGCCTTAGTATTCTCTCTAACCCTTGTTCCACTATGTTCCATGAGTCTTAGGTGTTGGGGTTTCATTGTAGAAGTTCCACTTAGAGTTGGGCATTCCACAGACCCTTAATCTTTGGATGTGACCTGTTGTGGAACTCTGTAATAGTCTCCATCTGTTGCAAAAGTAGCTTCTCTGGTGAGTTTTGACTGGCATACTTGCCTGTAAATATAAGGATCCATATTTAGCACATAGTAAGAAATTACATTTGTCTAGGAATGTGACAACTTTTGGGTTTTGTCTAAGGTCTATGAACACTCCATCCATGTGTATTTGACACCACTCAACTCTCATCAATGAAACTCCCTCATATAACAGAGGGCAATGAACCTAGGGCTTGGAGACCATTGCAGAAGAGGGGTCAGAAAGATTGTAAGAAACCGTAGGACATGCATGACCATATGGCAACAGAGTCTTACAGGCTCCTAGGATCTTGCTCATATGAACTTACAGCAATGGTGATCACATGTGCAAGACCCTTGCAAACTCAAGTATAAAACTGTAGAAATGGGTAACAGGCCCCGATCTTAGCTAAAGAACTATTAGGCAGCTGATCAAAACTGGGTGAAGAAGAGCTGATCTTCTTTAAGGGAGTGACTCTAGATAGGCTGACTAGAGCCCAGTGGATGAACTTGCAGTGAGGGACATCAAGGGACAGTAAAATTGACTCAGTAGGCCTTAAAGTAAATAACAATATGCATAAAAGCCAGTGGGGGTCAGGCTATGGGAGGGTGCAAATGGGGAAGTGGGTAAAGAACTAAGATGTTGTGTATGAAATACACAAAAATTCAATAAAAATATATTTTTAAAAAGAAGGGGGGCTGTGAAGGCCTGAGCTCTGATCTGAAGTAAATTATGATTTTAACTCAACGAAATTCTTTATGGATTCCAGTGAAGATGTATCATCCCTGGGAAAGCAGTCCAGTTCAAGTCTTTTTTAAAAAGACTTACAACGAGGCAAACGTATGATTGGCTTGATTATTGCCGCTATTTTGGGACTTATCGCTTTAGCTGCTACTGCTACTACTGCTGGTGTGACACTTTAGAAATCTGTTCAAATGCAAAACTTTATTGAACATTGGCATGATGATTCTCATAAACTTTGGACACATCAGGCTCAGATCAACTCACAACTACAAGAAGAAATTGTGGCTTTACAAGGGGGGTTACATTGGTTGGGAAATAATTTATTGGAATTACAAAAAACCATGCAATATGTATGTGATTAGAATTCTTCTCAAATTTGTATTACCCCATATAAATA
>NW_008355277.1:906025-906444 GCF_000622305.1 Nannospalax galili
CGCACAAGACCTGCCCAAGCCAGACAAAAACCATGGTGGGGAGGTGGGCAAGAAGCCTAGCTGCAGGTGAGTAGCTACTGGTAATTGATAAGTACTGGGAGAGGAAAGCCAGGTTTACTTTAAGAGTGTGCTGCCAGGTAGGTTAATTACACCCAAGATGAACTCACACCCAAGAATATTTGAGGAACGCAATTAGAGTCAACATGCCTTAAAAAAAACAGGGAACATGGAATGAGGGGACATAAAACATTGGGGTTGGATCTAAGAGGAGATGGGAAGGGTTTCTGAACATGATCAAAATGCATTGTATGAAAGGGACAAAGAATCAATAAAAAAACAAAGTTTAAGTGTGATGTCATCACTGAATGAAGGAAAAGGAAAGAGGTGACCATGCAAGTTGGTGTTAGCCTAGTATGCAT
>NW_008355277.1:906898-932288 GCF_000622305.1 Nannospalax galili
CACTCTACAGTCTCTTATTCTACACATCTTGGCCAGCTGTGATCTTTTATGTGCATGAACTCTGTTGCATGTGAAAACCTCGCTGGTGAGAGTTAAGGGATGTATTAGTTTTTTCTCTCCCACCTGTTCCACCATGTTCCGTGTGCCTTAGGTGTAGAGTTTCCACTGTAGATGTGTCACTTAGGACTGGGAGTCTGACAGACACATATTGTCTGTGTGTGAGCAGTTGTGGAACTAATCACTGCTTATCAAAGAAGCTTCTTTTCAGAGTAGATGTAATAAAATACTTGTCATGGTGTAAGCATGCTTTTTCTGTGCAAGGAAGACTGGAGAAGGAGGGAAGAAGAAACACTGTTAAGTGTATTAGTTACGTTTTTTTTGCTGTGATGAAGGCATGCCTATAAAGCAACATCAAGAAGGAGGAGGTTATTTGGCTTGAAGTTCCAGAAAGATGAGAGTCCTGCAAGGCAGGGAGGAATGGCAGGAGGCATCCACATCAGAAAACACAATTCACAAGTCAACAGCAAACAGGAAACACAGAGATAGCTAACTGGAACTGGGGCAAGACTATGAACATTCATCCACAGTGACATTTTTCCAGCAAAACCACACCTCCTAGGGCTACCATTGGGGACCACATACCAAGTGTTCAAATACTTGAGTCTATGTGGACATTTCTCATGCAAACAACAATATTCAGAAAACCAAATATGGAAAGAAATTTTAAAAAATGAGAAAGTCCAGTGAAAAGTCACAACCACAGAAGGAAGGTCTCTCATGGCTCAGTAAGATGCTTTCTTTTACAATGTTTCTGAATGGAAGCTACAGGGATTAGATCTGTGCTTTCTTTGCCTGATTGATTGTTATGGACCCCGGGACTACTGAGGAAAGACCACCAGACTCAATTCAGATCAAGATAAAAGATTTTATTCCAGCTAGCTTGGACTACATTCACTACATTGGATTAGAGTGCTGCAGTGGGGAGGGGGAGGGAAAGGGGACATTTTAAAGCCAAAAACCACAAAAAGGAGTGTGGACAAGGTGTCCCTGAATAACAGGGTAGAGACTGATCTCAGTCCACATGTCAAGGTGCCTAAAATAGCAAAACAAGCAAGTTACAGAAGCCATAATCAGCAGTTAGTCATAGCATAATAATTTTGTTTTCTATGTGTCTAGAGAGCGTGGACAAGTTGTCCTTGAATAACAGGGTAGAGACTGATCTCAGGCCGCATGTCAAGGTGCCTAAAATAGCAAAACAAGCAGGTTACAGAAGCCAGAATCAGCAGTTAGTCATAGCATAATAATTTTGTTTTCTATGTGTCTAGAGAGCGAGGGACTGTGGCAGCATTCTCCTCGGAGGTAAGGGGAAAGGGGTCAGGGTTTCTGAAAACAATCCTTGAGCTAGAAATACACTATGACTAAGCTTCTAAGATGGCTACTTTATCCAAAATGGGGTCAGTTTGGTCAGTACAAGCCAAAATGTGAAATGCTTTAAACAAATGCTCAGTGTCTCCTGACACTAGACCTATTCTGTAGTAATTCTCTTTGATATTAATTTTGTTTAAGTATATAGTGTCCAATAAATACTCTGTACACTTTGAGGTAGAGAAGAGTGGCATTTTTTAGAGTTTGCTTTTCTGAAATATCTGAATCACTGTATTTTGGTTTAGGAGCAAAGATTCTGAGATCAGATGCAGCCATCCAAGTCATCGTTCCTTAGAAGAAATGTTGATTTTTTCTCATTTTTTTCACTGACCTGTTCTTGCTGCTGCTTTAAGGCTGGACAAAAACTGAATTAGCAGGAGACTGCTTAAGTGTTGAAGCTCCAGAGCTAATGAGTCCCAATATTTTACTTCATCTTTTAACATAAGGCAGTAGTATCAGGCTTCGCCTTCTTCTCTCTGTTCCACAGTGAGAATCCCCACTTTTCCAGGGCACTTTTTGGAGGCATTGGATGGATCCTTGAAGGTATGACACACAAGTTTCTTCAGTAAAGAGACTTTTAATTCAGAGGTGATTTGTTCAGACTGAACTTCTGATACCTGCTAGCTTGCCACTTGATCAAATTATTTGATTTCCCCATACAGAGTGGGTTCTGAACACAGCCTATTTCAAGGACAGTGGTGACTAGTGCCATTGCAGCCACACGGCAGCACATAATGCAACTTTTCTCCATTACACCTGCCTCTCGGCATTGCTCCATTTGGTGTCCTGTCCCAGGTTTCTGCTGTTCTGTCTCAAAAGTTTTGCTCTTCATTTCATTTCCCTTTATGGGCCATAGATTCTAAGATTACTTAAAATTCATTACAAGAAACCAGTCTGCTGCAAATGAAGATATCCCCATCGTATGTCAGGCCCAGCTCATAAATCGCTGCTGTCCTGTTGATTTTTGCATTCACGCTGGAGTGCTGCAAAACCTTTGTCTTCTTTAACTTTCTTAGCACACTGAAAAATACAGTATGTGTTTCAAATCAGAGATCTATGACTTCCGTAGTGTTAATTTGAATAAATTTGTACCCAGTGCTGCTGAGCATAGTGATCAGATCATTCATGGAAATGGACAGTTTATCATTGTTAATGTCAAGCAGCCTTAGAGCTATATGAGTAAGAACAGAATTTAAGCTTAACTCTTCAGATATTTAGACCTTGGGCAGACATATTATCCACAAAGTTTATGGAGTGCGGCCTGATGGGGAGCAGAAAAATTGGTGTCATTATCTAGACTTGTGGGAAGAGGTCAGGAGTACCAGAGAAATGCAATCATTGAGTCTGTCTTCTCATTAGGCAAATATCTCTTTGGTTCTAATTCAAGAGTTCCATACTTCAAAAGATGAGATTATTTCATGAGCAATATCACCTGACTATTGTTGAAACTTTGATCAGTTTTACCAGCCACTCCTCCTCTGAATCACTCCCAGATCCACATTTCCCAACTTCATATCCTCATTTTGAAATAATAAATGAGGTGGCCCAGACCCAGAAAGACAAGCATTGCATGTCCTACTCCTGTGTGAATTTTATCTTGAATCTTTAGATTCATGTGTTTAATTTGGAGCATCGATAGAATCCAAGAAATTAGAAAAGGGTCATGGGGAGGTGGCTAAAGGGAGGGATGAAAGATGACAGGTTCTTTGAGGGGAAAAGAAGAATGGAAGAAGATCATTTGTGGAAGAGAAAGCAAGTCAGAGATGAGTAACAGCAGGGATGTTGAAAAAGTCAGTGCTCCTCCCAGAAGCCATAAGTTGCCAAATAAAAACCCTTCTGCTAGCTATGGGATAACTCTATCTTGAGTTGTTGATCAGGGATGTCCTTGGGATGCCCCCTCCCAAAATGCAGGCTATTGTCCTTTTTCTTGGTTGCCCAATAGAATTGAAGATAAGACCCTTCCACCAAAGATCCCACATACTTTGGATATAGGACATCTATTCCTAGTCATGATTTGTTTGCTGCATAGGAAATTGCTACTGTTGCCTCCTCATAAACCTATCTGTTATCATCTTGTATACCTAGGAAGATGGAACCTTGATTGGGGAATTTTCTTCATCAAATTAACCCATAGGCAAGACTATGAAGCATTTTCTTGATTGTTGAGTGTGGTAGGAGGAACCAGCCCACAGTAGGTTGAACCTCCCCTGGACAGTCTATCCTGGGTTGTATAAGAGGGCATGTTAAGCACAGGCCAGAAGAACAAGACATTTAACAGCATCCTGCAGGTTATGCTTCAATTCCTGCATCCAAGTTCCTGCCCTGAGTTCCTACCCTGGCTTCCTGTAATAATGGACTGTGAGGTGTGTGCCAAATAATACCTTTCCTCCCAGAGTTGATTTTGGTCAGAGTATCTTATCATACAGCAATGTAAATCTAAGACAAAAATTGGTACCAGACAGTGGAGTCTTGCTGTGACAGACATGATTATATTGTTTAGAGGAGGATTAGGGGAGTGTTTAAAGCTTTGGACTTGAAACACCTTTGAGTGCTTGGAGCTTAGTAAGCTATTCAGCAGGAGCTTGGAAGTTAATGCTGAACAGTGCAGACAATGGCGGATAGAGATGGATGCCTGGCTTGTGAATTCCAAAGCAAAGTTTGAAAATCCCTTGACTTTATCTGGGCCACTCAAGTGATGTAGTAAGAATTTCTAGAAGCAAAACCTTCTGTGAATTACTGGAACAATTGATGCAGGTCAGCTGGAGCTGAAAACCCAGCTGCCATTACATACTTATTAGTCACTTTTCTGTTGCTGTGATAGAAACACTGACTTATAGAAGAGTCCAAACAACTTATAGAAGAGTTTATTTGAGCTTATGGTTCCAGGGGAATTGTAGTCCATTGTGGCAGGGAGGCATGGTGGCAGGAAGTGGCTAGAGCAGGAGCAGCAGAAGCTAAGCTCTCACATTATCGAGCAGGCACAGGAAGCAAGAGAGCAACTGGAGATCTGGCAAGGCTTAAGCACTCTCTAAGCCCATCCCCAGTGACATGCTTCCTTCAGGATAGCCACACCTTCTAAAACTTCCCAAAACGAGTGACATGCTTCCTTCAGGATAGCCACACCTTCTAAACTTCCCAAAACAGCACTACCATCTGGGGACAGAATGTCCAAATACTTGGAGCCTGTGAGGGACATTATCATTCAAACCATCACATTCCACCCCCTGGCCCCCATAGGCTTGTGACCATATAAAATGCAAAATGAATTTAGTCCAACTTTAAGAGTCCCCATAGTCTTTATCAGTCTCAATACTACGTCTCAATACTATTTAAAAGTCTACAGTCCAATCTTTTCTGAGACTCAGGTAAATATCTTAAGTGTAAGCCTCTATAAAATCAAAAGACAAATTACATACTCCCAACATACAGTGGAACAGAATACACATTCCCGTTCCAAAAGGGTGGAATGGAGGCAAAGTGAGGAAATACCAGACCAAAACAAGACCAGCAGGGCAAACACTAAATCCAGTAGCTCCACATCCAACTTCTGGGACTTTTCTTCCAAAGGGCTTAGATGGCTCAGCCTCTCTAGCTTTGCTGGGTGCAACACACATCTCTCTCTTGTGCTGGTACCACTCCGTGTGCAGGTCTTCTTGACAGATGACTCACAGCTCTGGCATCATGAACTTCTTGGGGTCTCCACTGCCAACCAGGCTTCACCTTCACAGCTTCAGGCAATGGCCTCTCAGGGCCTTCTCTAGGCAGGGGCACCCCTGCTTTACACTGCCTGGCCTCTGAGGCTCTCTGAAACCTCAGAGGAAGAACTGATGACCCCTTCATTCTTCCATTTTTCTTGCCTCTAAAGCCAGCACTGGGTGAATGACACTGCCAAGTTTGACTGCAAGCTTGAGGTGGACGCCAGCCTGCTTTATCCATTTTAGAAGCTTTTTTTCACAAGTTGGAAGCTTAACTGGGTGTGGCCTTGCCCTGGAGGCCCTCTCTCTATTGTTTAAGTTTGAATCTCTAGGCCCCTCTTTAATCACTTTAATCTCCTTATCAATGGGATCCTCTCCATCACATGCCAAGGCTCCAATATTTATCATCCTAAGGCTCTTTATCAATCCATCCTAGACTCCAGCCAGACTCTTTCCCAAGTTCTGCCAAGTCCTTATTTCCCTCTGGAACTACATTGTTCTCAGCACTACTTTCTTCCAGGTGCCTACTAGAATGGCCTTTTAAGCTCTGCTTACAGCAATCAACCGCTTTTCTAGCCCAACCTTCCAAAGTCTTCCACATTTCTTTAAAACCCCAGCCACATGGTCAGGTTCTTCACAGCCAACAGCCTACTCTCTGGTACCAATTACTATATTAGTCACTTTTCGGTTGCTGTGATAGGAACACTGACCAAAACAACTTATAAAAGAGTTTATTTGAGCTTACGGTTCCAGGGGAAATACAGTCCATCATGGCAGGGAGGCATGGTGGCTGGGGGTGGCTGGAGTATGATCAGCAGAAGCTAAGCTCTCACATCACACAGGCACAGGAAGCAAGAGAGTGACTGGTGATCTGGCAAGGCTTAAGAACTCTCTAAGTTCACAGATACTGATACCAGTGTGTGTGTCTCCCATGATGTCCTGGGTTGGAAGCATGAAATCTGCAGAATTGAAGGGACCATGGAGAAAACCTGAGGCTTAGCATTGTTTGTGGCCAGGAGAGGCCATTGGTGAAGGTGCAGCCTCAGATGTAGTGAAGACAACAGGATATATCAGAGATGCCAGAATTGTGAGACCACAACCAGGGGCAGAATGGTGGCAGGTGTGGAATGGAGCTTGCCTGAGTCTACTAGAAGATTGTGTGTGAATCCCAGATGTCAGACAATGAGAAGCATTGCTGGATTTTTGTTTTGTTTAAGTGTGTCCTGGTTCGTCCATCTTGAAAGAATATCTGTGTAGCTTGAAAGAAGACAGTACTAACTTGTTTCCTGTTTTACAGAAGCCCACAGTAAAGAGACTTTTTAATGTGACTTGGACTTTTAAAGTGTTTGTGTTTTGTAAAGACTGAGGAATTTCAACATTGTACTATATTTTGTATTGTGATATTAGGGGCTGGAGTGATGACTCAATGGTTAAGGACACTGACTGTTCTTGTAGAAGACCCAGGTTCAAATTTGAGCACCCACATGAAGGCTAACAACCATCTGTCACTCCATTTCCAGGCGCTCTGACACCCTCTTCTGTCCTCCACAGGCACTGCATAACATCAGCGTACTTACACACATGCAAGCATAACACTCATACACATAAACAAATTTTTTTTAATTAAGTAAAAAATTGTGATGTTAATATTAACATGAGATCTTGGAACAAGAAATGGAAAAGTTATAGTTTAATAGTGCTGTGTTTGTATGTCAAGGTGACAAGGGGTCAGTTGTGCTGGATAGCTTTAGTGTCAACTTGATGCATCTGGGAAATGGGAACCTCAATTTGGGAATTCCTCTATCAGACCGGACTATGGCCATAACTGTAAGCCATACTTGTTACTGTTGAGTGATGTGGGAAGCCCAGCTCACTGTGGGTTGTGCAAGCCCTAGGCAGGTGGTCCTGTGTTATATAAGAATGCAGGCTGAGCCCAGGCCAGGGGAGCAAACCAATAAGTAGCCTTCCTTCATGGTCTGTGCCTGATTTCCTGTCTTGGCTTCTGTTGTAAATGAAATGTGAGTTGTAACTTAATGAACCCTTTCCTTACCAAATTGATTTTGATCAGCATGTTTTATTACAGCAATAGAAACCAAAATTAGGATGTGATCTGAGGCTCAAAGCAATGGATTTGTCCAAATATGGACTGAAAATCCAAAAACTGTGAGGTAAAATGAACCCTTTGGTCCTTATAATTTAATGATCTCAAGTATTTCAGTATAGTGAAGGAAAGCTGACTGACAGGACAGCTCTGGGAGAAGGTGCACATGGGATGCGCACAGTGCTGATGCTTTCATTCTTTCCTGGAACTGGCACTGTGACAGGCACAAGTAGGAATTACAACAAGTGATGATGCCTGGTGCCCCTTACTGCTGCCAGTTTGTCTCAAACCATAGTAAGATGTGGTAACCATTCCTAGATGCATATCTATCACCCTTTTAAATAAGCTGTGCTGAGTACAGTTCAGTGACCTTGTGCTTGACTATCAGATTTTAAATGTTTGGTTGGATGAACATTTAAAATCAAGTTACAAACTGAATAAACGTCTATGCTTTAAAAAATATCCTACATATAATAGAGGGTTGCTGTATATACCTTTAATTATGTCTAGATATGTTCACACCAGGCCAATTGCTTTGAGGACTTTTTATCATGAATGCATGCTGATTTTTGTCAAAGGCTTTTTCTGCATCTATTGAGATGACCATGTGATTTTTGTCTTTGAGTCAATTTATATCATTTATGACATTTATTAACCTCATAAGCTAAACCAAAAAGATATAAACAGTTTAAACAGAGGTTTAAAGGTTATTGACCTTTATTCCTGTATCTCTGGAATAAAGCTTACTTGATCATGGTGGATGATCTTTTTGATGTGTGTCTATATGCAGTTTGCAAGTATTTTGTTGAGAATTTTTACATCTATGTTCATTAAGGACATGGGCCTATAGTTTTCTTTTTTGGTTGTATCTTTATCTGGTTTGGGTATTAGATTGATACTGGCTTCATAGAAGGAATTTGGGAATTCTATCTTTGTTTTTCTCTTTTTGAATAATTTAAGCAGTATTGGTTACAAATCTTCTTTAAATGTCTGGTAGAATTCAGCTATAAATCCATCTGGTCTTAGGCTTTTCTTAGTCAGGAGATTTTGTATTACTGTTTCAATTTCCTTATATTATGGGTCTGTTTAAACTGTTGATACCTTCTTGGTTTAGCTTTGGTGGGTCCCATTATTTTAGATGTCCATACATTTCTTTTAGGTTTTCAAATTTAATAGAGTATAGATTTTTAAAGTATTCCTTTATAATATTATGGATCTTTTTGTTGTCTGTTAGGATGTTCCCCTTTTCATCTCTGATTTTCTTGATTTGGATTTGCTCTTTCTTTCTTTTGGTTAACCGGGCTAAGGGTCTATCTATCTTGTTTAGCTTTTCAAAAGAACCAGCTCTTAGATTCATTGATTCTTTGTATTGTTTTCTTTGTTTCTATTTCATCATTTTTTGCTCTGATTTTTGTTATTTCTTCTCATCTGCTGGATTTGGGTTTCATTTGCTCTTGCCTTCCTAGCATCTTGAGTTGCAATTTTAAGTCAGTTTTTTGCACTGTTTCTGATTTTTTAATGTAGACAACTTAGATTATAAGCTTCCCTCTTAGGACTGCTTTTAAAGTGTCCCAGGAGTTTTGTTGTGTTATACTGTCCTTTTTGTTGAATTCCAGGAATTCTTTTATTTTGTTCTTAATTTTTCCTTTGACCCACTCATCATTTATGAGTGTATTGTTTAATCTCCATGAGTTCATATAGTGACTAGGGCTTCTTCCACTGTTGATTTTGAGCTTTATTGCATTAAGGTTTGATAGAATGTATGGAATTATTTCAATATTTTTATATTTGTTGAGGTTTGTTTTTTGCCCCAGTATGTGGTCAATTTTTGAGAAAGTTCCATGGGGTGCTGAGTAGAAAGTGTATTCATTGGTGCTTGGGTGGAATATTCAGAAGATGTTTGTTAGGTCCATTTGATGTACGGTATCATTTAATTCAGATGTCTCTCTGTTTATTCTTTGTCCAGTTGACCTGTCTAATGGAGACAGTGGAGTATTGAAGTCCCCTACTATTACTGAGTTGGGGTTAATCTGTGCCTTAAAGTTCTGTTGTGTTGCTTTATGAATTGGGTACAACAGATGCATATATGTTTGTGGTTGTAATATTTTCTTGGTTAATTAATTGTTCCTTTGATCAGAATGAAGTGCCCCTCTTTATCTCTTCTCATTAGTTTTATTTTGAAGTCTATTATTATTTTTTATTTGGTGTGTGTATGTGTGTGTGTGTGTAAATATTTCTACGGGAGCAAGGGTGAACATCTGTCATAGTGAGAACATGGAGGTCAGAGGACTGCCTGTGTGTTAATCCTTGCCTTCCAAGTTGTTTGAAAGAGGGCCTTACTTCTTCACTGCTGTGTCCACCAGTCTAGCTTGCCCATGACCTACTGAGGCTTCACCACTTTGCCATAGTTGCAATGGGATGACAAGCAGGAGCTACTGCATCTGCCTTGATGTAGGTTCTAGAGAACTGAAATCTAGTACTGATGTGTGAAAGGCAAGTGCTTTACCTGCTGAGCCATCTCTCAGACATTATTTTTTTTTTAATCAATTTCAAAGATCACACAACGCCTCATGTTTAGACTACTGACATGGTGGACTACATTGTTTGCTTCTAATCTTTAATTCTCTTGTATTGTTTAAGTAAAACAAATTTGGTGGTAGTAGATATTTGAATTACATTGCTGGCTTTGCTTTGCTAAATTTCATGGGAATCTTTGCATCTGTGTTCAGTGGGATGACTTGCCTGGAGTTATCTTTTTCTCCTTTTTTGGCAGTAATTTTTGGATTTTTTTTATTAGGTTGATGCTGGCCTTATACTTTACTTAAGAAGTATTATTTTCCTTTCAGGATTCCAAAGATGATTGTGTCAAATTATTTTGAGTTATTTTTCAAATATTTAATGGAATGCATCATAAAAACCACCTGGACCTGAAGACTTACTGATTAAAGTGAATTATAATTATATATTCAATTTATTTTGTAAGTGTGGAAACTACCAGGCTATTTATTGTAGGTTTGATTTCATAATTTGAGTGCATTATTCTCTGACCTGTGCCCTCAAGCACTCGTACTCCAAAGCATTAACTACTGTACTCAAGACTATATTTAGAGAAGGAAACTTAAAAGGGTGATTTATCATCTCTAATAAGTTTATTGGAGTGAGTGGCTATCTGGAACATCTGACAGGGAGCCATATGAAGAAGAAACCTGAGCAAATAGGACAGCTGTAGTATTTCTGTCTTTTCCAAGGGGGACTTTTCATCTAGAGAAAGTAAAAATTGTGGAAAAGAAAAAAAGAGAGAGGAGTCTTCAGTCTCCTTGGTAACTGAATTAGTTGATTTTCTTACTCAAGCAGAAAATTTAAGATTCACTTTTAGGTTTCTCTCTGTGCCTAGCATCTATTCTCAGATAGTGTTCGTTTAGCAAGGCCATGAAAAGGGAGGAAAGAGGAGGAGTTCAGTGTCAGTTGGGGACACACTGATTTCTGGTCTTCATCCTCAAAGTACTTGTTATTTTCTTGTCAATGTCTTCAAATCATTTATCTTACTGGAAATCAAAATACCATTTTAAATGGATAGTCATTCTCTTCAATAAATAATTAGGAGCTAAGTTTATTTAGAATGGATTAAGTTCATAAATGTGTGTCATTTTTCTGAAGGTTATTTTAGTCAGGGGGATGCAGTTATATTTTGGAGGTGGAGGAAATACATGGGAAATAAAGGTATCATTTACGTTTCTCATTGCCTTGACAAACACCTGACACAAAGCAAAGGAAGGGCTCATTTTGGCTCCTGGTTTAAGAGAGGACAGTCCAGAATGTCAGAGAACTGCCAAAGCTTGTGGCATACGAGCCCATGTTTGGGAGTCTTTCCATCCCTATAGGCCTAAGGAGATACTAGGCAGCAGGTGGGACATGGCTATAAAATCTCATGCCCCACCCCCAGTGATAATATACTTCCTTCAATGGGCCTTCACCTCCTAAAGGTTCTACAGTGTCACAAAACCATACCATCAGTTGGGGACCAAGTCTTCAAACACATGAGTCTATAGGGGACAGTTCACACTGAAGTCACGAGTATGTCTTAGTACAGTAAGATAAGAATTTGAAGGAATAGAAATTGCCAAAGTCATAAGGGTTAAAAATACTGTTGCCAGGGAAGCCACGAAACCAGGTCTTTGGAATTTATTTAGTAAAAACTGCTGCCTTATCCCACTGGATTGACTTTTTAGTTACTGTTACTTGTTTAAATATAGCTGGACAGTTCTGTCTGTATCCTTAGGGTTAGATGGCAAAAATTGCTGTTTAGTGAGGTATGGTCAGCTTCAAAACTCATTCACTCTGAGCATTCATTTAAATATGAAGAGGCCAACTTCAGATCAAATGACTTTTATCAACTGATACTCCCCATATTTACTTAATATTTAAAGAGTGAACATACTTAAAGCCAGGAAGACGCAATGCTGTATGTTTTACTTGAGTGTACTGTTTATATAATAGGCCTAGTTCTTAGATGCAGTGTTTATATATTACTTACATTTCTAAATCACTTTACTAGAATGACTTACAACACCTGAAATATTCTCAAATATAATTTCTGGAAACAAAAGCACGGCCTGCGTTTGTTTCCGTTCCATTATTAAATAATTGGTTAGAGTAAATTCATTCTGATCTTTGTGCATACGTGTCATTTTACTTGTTTCCTCCAACTCTCCCAGCGGCCCTCTCCCACTCTCCCCTTCCCCATGATTGGAATGTTTGATTCAAAGAACAGTATCAGTCCATTTTTTATCTGAAGTGCTGGTAAACCAATGTCTGATCAATTCTGAAAATTTCCCAAGCCTTCTTTCCCAGTAGTTGCAAGAAGCAGCCTTCAAAATGTCCAGATCTGCAAGTTAAGGTGGAAATGTCTCACTCTAGAATGATGAAGAAAAATCATGTTAGAACCAAAATTATTTAAATTGGGTTGATAGCATTTCAATTTACACAAAGCTTTTAGCCTGCTGTTGTCTTTGCTTTTGCCTATTTAAATGCATTAACTCCAAGGCTGATTTTAAATTGAGTATTTAAATTAATGCATCGTCAATTTGTTGTTATGGTAGAGGGTAAAAATGAAGTTAGAAACATGACTGTGGAGAAATAATGATCCATTCCTGATTGGCTGTTTTCATCCAGATACAGTCTGCCATTCTGCAAGTAGCCATTACCCCGTGAACCTGATGACTTCCGAAAACAGTATTGGCAAAGCCCATTAGCAAGACGTTCTTCTTAAAAGCAGCAGTGCATTGTTCAAACACAAGCCGTAATTCCGTAGGACTTCCTCCGTATGCATGCGGTACCTCGGCTCGCTTTAGCTAAAAGGAAGAAGGAAACATAATGATCCTAATTAGCATCAAGCCCAAGCTGAAGTGATTTCTTTTAGCTATTCAGCTTCACCTTAAATGAAATATGAAGTAAATGGCTGGCAGAGTGTTTAAACATGAATGAGCTTCAAAGAAATGGGCTCCTCTGTGCTGTCTCTTTCCTGAGAAGACGCTAAGTGACTTATAAAAAAAAAAAATCATAGTAGCAAACATAATTTGTTTCTCCTTGAGTTCAGATGTCCTTAGGCAAGGAAGTGGTTGTAATCACCTTTTTTTTTTTTTTTTTTCTATTTCTAATCTTAGCCATTAACCTCTATAAATGAAGTTAAAGGAACACAATGTCTTCTGGGTGACCTTGAAGTACTGTTCATTTTGTCATCTGAAATAGGGATATTTACAATACTTCACAAATGCAGAGATTGACTTAATGAAGCTTGTTTGTGAAGAATCGTTAAAGATCTCAGTGACGCAGGGGGAAGGAGGGACAAAACATGACTGATCTATACATTCCTCTCACTGCTGAATGAAGTGTTTTTTACATCCAGTCTATACTATAGGGAAAATGTTTATTCTGAAAGAAAAAGTTATGTTTTCATTAGAATTCCAGATACCAAAATGGTGTTGATAGTTTGCATGTGTGTGTGTGTGTGTGTGTGTGTGTGTGTGTGTGTGTGTGCCCTCTTCTGCAATGCTTAATTTGTCATCATCTGTAAAGAATGAACATAAAGTAGGATATTTATAGACCTCCAGTGGACCACAAGACTTTTCTGAATGATACAGTCGATGTGACCTGTCCTAGTTTTTTTTCTTGTTGCCGTGATAAACAGGATAACCGAAAGCAACTTAGGAAAAAAAAGGGGGCTTAATTCATTTTACATTTCCAAGTGACAGTGCATCATCAAGGGAATTCAAGGCAGGAACGTGAAACAGAGACTGCAGCAGAGACCATGGAGGAGCATGATGTGTTGACTTGTTACCCTGACATGCTCAACTACCTTTTTTACATAGCCCAGACATGCCTGCCCAGGGACAGCATCTTTTCCTGTGGACTAGACCCTCCTGCATCAATTCCCAACTACAAAAATGCCTCACAGACATGGACATAAGCCAATCTGATCTGGGAAATTCTTCAGTTGAGGTCCCTTTCTCAGATGACTCTAGTTTGTATCAAATTGACAACAAACTAACCAGCATGTGAGTGATAATAACTTCATTTATATAAAATGCCCTACCAAATAAGATGTAAGTACATTTCCCCTGAAGAATTTTTCTTTCTATTTACAGACTATTTGCTTTTACATACCTGCAGAGCTCAGGAGGATTTATCACTCTTCTTTTGTTAGTGATTATTTCCTGTCTGGAGCATTCTTCTTCTACATGTTGGACACTCACATCCTTTGCTTTCTATCTCCTTTATTTTTCTGATGGTTTAGATGTCATAATGGTAACTGGCACAGCTTATGGGCTATGATTTTCTATTTTATACCACAGAAGTCTCAATTTACTGACCTGCCTGTAGTGTCAGTATGTCTTGGTTGAATCAGTCAAGCATTGAAACTCTCCATAAGGTCCTGACATGGTAATTCAAATATATCAAACTGATGTTCCCAAAAGGCAGTTCACAGCATTGACTCTTTAACTGATACAGTATATGCAGCATGAAGTAGGGAAGTAAAAGTCACACCATTATCTTATGAGAAGATTTTGGCCTATCTGATCCCTTTGGATTCACCTGCATGCATTCAAAACAAGTCACTGTTATCCATTTAACCCCATCTGCTATTTGCAACACAATTGCAGTACCCTTCAGGAACACCCATTCCTGGCAGCAACATGCCACAATCCCCTCCCTCTTCTTGCTCCCCCCACACCCTTTTCTTCTTGTTCCTGCTCTGGCTTTTGCTTCCTGCCCCATCTCCTTTCCTATCCAGAATGTTGTGCTTTATGACACCCCATCTGAATTGCAGCGTTCATTTACTTTGAAGGAAACCAAAATGCTTTTTGGCCTTCTACATAAGCTTATGTTTGGACGTAAATCATTTGAAAAAGAGGTGGATCCTAGCATGTGCATGCTAGCATCTGAAACCATGATGCCTAATAAAGTTTTCTTCCTTTTAAATTGTTTCTATTATTTGGTCACAGCAACAGAAAGCAAATGGCATTTTCATTTACTTTCTTACTTGTTTCTCAAACATCCAAATTCTTGCTGTGCACCAGAAATCAGAACTGTCAAGCCACATTTCTGTGCCTAATATTATAATAGATTATTATGAATCTAATATTACAATATATTCATTTGTGCTATTTCTGACTTTTCCAGTCTTAAAAGAAATCTCATATCAATTCATCTGGTAAGTCCCTAAGTGTCCAGCTAGGTTCTGTCCTGCTGGGATTAATTCATGACTGAAATGAGGCCACTCTCATGGCCAAGAACTGGAGCCAAGAAGACAATCTGCATATAACATATGGAATAACATGGGGGAGAGAAATGATTTTGGCAAACCAAAGTAGAGAGATTCTTATACTTGTGAAATGTGCCTTGGACATCTTAAAGATCATATATAGCCAAAATAATGTGAAATAGCACAGCCATCCCTCATCAAATTTTGAAAGACTACAGAACATTCAAGACCACCAGTATCCCATATTGACATGATATCCTGAGGAAGCTTTCTTGATTCAAGGTAGATTTATGTGGGCAGGTAGCCTTTATGCTTCCTTTCTGAAGTTCAGTCTACCATCGCAGCAACGTGGATTGCTTTGTGTGTGTGTGCGTGTGCGTGGACTAAGATGTTTTTCATTGATCTGAATACAGTAGATCAAAAAATCCCTTGCAGGTATATTTGCATTTCTTCAATGTAGAATGACAAAGGAAATAATATAACTTTCAAGTTATGTCAAGATATCAGTGTGGTGATGGCAAAACATGAAGGTGATCTCCAAGCTGAAGGGGACTGTGCAGCTTACTGCAGAACACCCAATTCTAATAGGAGAATTCATTTACTTTGAAGGAAATTGAGGTGTTTCTTGCCCCCTTCCACTTAAATTTATGTTTGGATGTGAATCAGTAATCTCCACTGTGCATTTGTTATGGGATTTTCAATGTCATGCATTATATGATTTGTATCCTTAAATAGTTTCAAATAAAAGTTATCTGTGGCTTCCTAGTGGAATGGCACATGAGTGAAGGCTCCTTTGATTTGCTATCTGTACATACAGTTTTACATCTTCTGTAATTAGCCTGTCAATCTTGTATCTCCTGCAGCTTCCAGGCCAGGTAATGGGAAGCATATTAAAAACTAAGAATTCAGGTGGTGATATTTGCATTTTTCATAACAGTAAATCAATTTTCCTTCATAGGTTAAAAACAATTTCATTTTTAGTATCATGTGTCTTTAATTTTTCATCTGGATTATCATTTTACATTCTCAATAAAGTAAAATAAAAACAATTCCATTATGACATCTATACAATGAAAATCACTCTTTACTTGGGGTGGGGGATACATAGGAAAAGAAATGTGAAAAAAATTCCCTTCAGACAGATTGAATCAGATACTTGTAAATTAGCCTGTTATATATTGAAGAATCATTAAGGTATCAAAAACAGGGTTAAGCATGAGGTTAATGGACCCAGTTAATTAAGCTTTCTAGCATAAATGACCACATTCATCAAATGCAAATATCTCAGTGTTTGTGAATATGAAGGGTCTTTAAGTCACCAAAGTCAATATTAGAAATAATCATGAAAAGTTCTACATTAGAAAAGATTTAGGGGCTGGAGAGATGGCTCAGCAATTAAAACCACTGTTTGTTCTTGCAGAGGACCTGGCTTTGAATCCCAGCACACACATGGTGGCTAATAACCATCTGGAACTCCAGTTTCAGGGTATCTAACGTCCTCTTCTGACCTCTGAGGTCATTTCAGGACACAAGTGCACAGGCATAACACTCATAAAATAAAACAAAAGAAAAGATTTTTTTTTTTTTTTTTTTCTCTTTGAGACAGACTCTCCCTATAATCCCAGCTGGCCTGGAACTTGGTATGTAGACCAGGCTGGCCTTGAACTCACGGAGATCTGCCTGTCTCTGCCTCCCAAATGCTGAAATTAAAGATGTGCACCACCACGCCCAGCTAAAAGAAGCTTTGTAAGGAGAATCAACCATTTCAATTTTAGGAAGTTTACCCTAAAATCCATCTCATCTTAGTGTTTGAATTTCTTTTCCTTCTTTCTGTCTCTCTCTCTTTCTTTCCTTCTTTCTCTTTTTTCTCTTCCTTTCTTTCTCTCTCTCACTCGCTCTCTTTCTTTCATCTCTCTCCCCCCTTTCCTCCCTTCCTTTCTCCTCCTCCCTCCCTCTTTCCTCGCTTCCTTCTGTCTCTCCTTTCTTTCTTTTTTCTTTCTTCTTGTCTGTTCTCTTATTTTGGAAGGCAGAGGTTCCCCTGTCTCTCAATAGTAATAAATTCTTCATGACAGGTGACAGAGACAGATCAGTTTAGCTTGAGTGTGTCTGTTGTTCCCAGAGATTGTGTGTGTGCATTCTGGGTTTGTTAGGAAACTACAGGAACTGCTGAAGAACTTAACCTCTGTCAAGACCACTAACATATAAGAAGCTAAAGTTCAGCATCAGTTCTCCTAGAACTTTCTGTTGCTAAAGCATGGCTTTGTGTAAAGGTAGACTGTTTTGAATGCTCCAGCAGGGACTGTTGTGATTTATGAGTCTTCATATGAATCTATGGATGAAACTGTGTGGTGAAGTATTCACCAGTTTGGTTGTAGGAAATACAGTGATCCTCAACTAATGAGGATATTATACAGAGAAAGATAAATGAGAAACTATAGAATATTACCGTCAACAGTAAACATGTACCTCTTACTCAGCATGAAAAAAATTGCACACAGTCCTTGAGACCAAGACATCACCAAGGTTATCTCCCTGGTATATCCTAAAACATGTCGGGGGAGGGTCTTCTTTGCATTATGAAATGACAAGAAATGAGGGACTCCTGTATTTCAAAACAACTTCTGCAGAGTTTTTAAGTTTTTTTTTTCTTTATTTTGCACTGATAGTATTGGAAAGACAGGCTGCCAGCTCTCCTCCCACATCTCCAGTCATCCTAGTGTCTACCAGAAATTTCAAACTGTGAAGTATACAATAAAATCTACAAGCTATCCATCTTCATCTTCATCAGTCATGAGTCTGTAACTGACTTGTAGGTGAGCCCAAAGATAAAGTCATGGAGGCTTCTTTGCAGGGGTAACATAACAAGAACCTACACTCTGTTGTGCTGTTGGCTGTGTAAACACAGAGAAGCACTAACTAACTCTATGAGTTGGATTATATTTTAAATATCATCATTATAGGGACTGGAGAGATGGCTTGGCAGTTAAGAGCACTGGCTATTCTTATAGAGGACCCAGGTTCAATTCCAAATACTCAGATGGTGACTAACAACTGTCCCTAACTCCAGTTCCAGGGGACCCACTGCCTTCTTCTGTCCTCTGTCTGCACTGCACAACACAGGTGCACTTATACATACGGGTATAACACACACATAAAATAAGTGTTAAAAAAATTTTTTAAATTGTTATTTAATTTGTAGTTATGAAGAGGCTGAAAGTAAAACCACTCATGATTTTATTAGTTTCATTAGTTATAAATAGGCTAGGATCACATTCATGTACCTTGGTCCTGTGATTATGTTCTGCAAATTACATAGCAAATACAGTTTCTCAACTTTCCGTTGGTTCAGCTGTCATGCAAATTCAGTTCTGGAGTAGGTCGGCCTGTAGTGCCCACCAACTCCAGATCCTGTCTGTCTGGTCATCCCAAATCCCCATGGCTAAAGAGGTCCCTCCACACTAACTGCTGGATATCTGCAGAGTGATTTCTCTCTCTTTTATGACTTGGCAGCTCTGTTTGTTGATTTATAGAGCATGGGGAGACACTATTACACCCTATTCCAGCTTTAGTTTTAGAAGCATCTTTCGTTTTCTTTTTTTTTTTTCTATAGATACAAAGTCACACAGTTTGCTTTTGGCAATAACAACACTGTCCTGGATACCAGCCATTTAGGTCCTAAAGTAAACAATCAAGTTATAAGAAATGGGAGTTATTAGCATGACTCTTAAAAATTGAATGTTTTGCCTAGCTTCCTTCTTAAGTTATATGATTTGGCAACTAATGTTATGTAGAATTTTTTCTTTTACTTGTGTTTTAACATACTGCTTATTATTTTCAATGTTTTGTTAAACACACACAAACATGCCAGGTGCAATACCCCAAGTCTCTAAACCCAGGACTCAAGAGGGAGAAGATATTGTTGAGTTTGAGGCCACCTTTGTTATCTATATAGTGAGTTCTGGGATAGTCAACATGACATAGTGAGACGCTGTCTCCAAAAAGAAAAATAAAACACAGTCAAGTAACAATTCTAATTGTCAAGGAGCTTCTTAAGAATATGTTAGCATTATATTATTTATATAATTATTGTCAAAGTACTTAAATATTAAAAAGAACACCATAAGATCATAAGATAAATCCACTTTCAACTAGATGGTATATCCCAGGAAACGGCAACAAACAGAAACAGTAGTCTCCACTGAGAGCCTCATTCTTATCTCAGGTGAAAATATTTCATTAACTGTCGATCAGTGCTTCCTACATGGGGTTAAGCCAGCTTTCATGGAGATGAAGACTATTAGGGGAAGAAAGATCTCTGACCCCAAAAGGATAATGACATACCAAGAGAGGTAAGTCAGATAGCCCAGCAACAGTCTCTGCCAAAGTGAGACCAGCGCTGTCTCCAAGTTTCCAATCCAGGAGATAATTTACCTGTGACCAGTGATGTTACCTGAAGATAGACAAATTGAAATGAACCAGAATGTAATTGTAAGACTAGGTCACATTTCTAAGTCCCTTTATCCATTCCTACTTCTACTGCATTGCAATTTAGACATTGAGACAGCATTCATTCACATCAAACAAGATCGGATTTATATTTATCTGGTTTATTTAATCAATGGAGATGATGAAATTAAACAATAATCCTAGGATGGACTGTTTGTTTGAATTACCTTTCAATAAAAGACACAAAGTGCACTTAAGATAATCATTTCCACAACATATTTGTCCTGCTTTAATTCAATTTTTTATATAAATAGAAATTCTTCCTGTTGTTTTTTTTTTCTTTTCATTTAACAGCAAAGCATTCACTGGCAATATCTGAATGATAATGTAGTTTCACAGGGTCTAGAAGTTTTCCTGTGTTCAAATATGCTAAACTTTTAAATGAATGTTCTATGCATGTAAATAGTATTTTATCTACAAAAATTTGTGAAAGCACATATGCAGGAAAGCTAATTTTATTTAAAACATTATTAGAGGTAAAATTTATGCACATAAATGTCTCAATTCAATACATTTTTACAAAGTAAATATTACTCAAAACCTGTAGGTGGAGCAGGACTGAACCAGAGGGGCTGGAAAGATGACAGTGGTAAACAGCACTAGCTGCTCTTGCAGAGGACTGGGGCTTGACTTCCCTCACCCACATGGAGGCTAACAACTATCCCTAACTCCAGTTCCAGGAGATCCAAAACCGTCTTTGGCCTCTGTGGGTATTGCATGCACAGGTGCCCTTAAATGCATGCATGAAAAGAGAGGACGCATACACAGCCAATAAGTAAAATACAGCTTTCAAATAAGATACAAGTGGGAATGTTTTAGAAGTTCTTGTATCTTTTCTAATTCTGTCCCCCATGCTTCAAAGAAAACTGCTATCCTGATATCTAGTTATATAGACTGATTTGCTGAATTCAATATTATCTATGTGGTACTATTCAGTGTTATTCATTTAGTTCCAACTTCCTTAACTCAGTTATATTTATGAAATGTAATCACATTGTTCTCTAAGGATTTAGACCATTCTCCCTCATTGCAGCATATTATTAAACTGTGGAAATACACAATGATGTTTGTATCAGTTTTATGCAAATGAACGTTTGAGGATTCTTCAGTTTATTGCTCTTGTGAGTAGTGCCTTTATTAACATTCTAACAGTAGCAAATGCTGCCACATTATATTTTACACAATAAATAGCTGTGCAATGCTGTCTTTCTGTTAATTATTTTTTACTAAGTTGTCTTGAATTTTTTAAACCATCTTATAATTGCATCCATCTCTATTTTACTCCTCAGTAAGCTCTAATTCTTCCTAGACCTTTATTAAAATTTGTCATCTTACCTGAGGACACTGGTATGTTAGCTTCTATGATGATCACTGTGAATTATGATCTTGACACACCCTAGAACACCTGGGGGAAAAGTCTCAATGAGGAACATGACCTGTAGGCATGTTTCTTTGTTAATTGATGTAGGAACATGGAGCCCACTGTGGGCAGCAGCAATTCCCTAGGCAGGAGGTCCTGAGCTGCAGAAGAAGGTAGAAAATGAGCTGAGAACAGGCACGCAAGCAGATGAAACTGCATGCTTCAGTTCCCCACTGTTCTTGGCTGAGCACCTGATGTGACCAGCTGTTTGATGTTCCTGCCGTGACTTCCCCAAGAGTGGATGGAAAGCAGCCCCTTCTTTCCTAAGGTGCTTCATGTCAGAGATGAAAATGGAACAGCATCTTTTGACTGTTTGAATTTTCTGTTATTAATGAACTTATCTACTTCTTGACTGTATATAGGTATTGAACCTCTCCCTTTATGATTTACATGTAGACATTTGTGTCATATATATGACCAAAAATGTGTTTCTTACACACATTAAACATTCACGTATATAAATGCCATATATACTCAAATAACTAATTAATTATTTGGCACAAAATTCATCTTTTAGTAAATTACTTCAAAGTATAAAATGTCACTCTGGTTAATGTAATTCAGATTTTATAACACTTTGAATTTCTGAAGATTAAAAACAATTTTGTATTCCAAAATACTATTTTGAAATTGAAGGAACTAAGCATTTGTATAGTTAGGGGATAGAACAATGGATGAATGGAGAGAAGACATATCAATAGATAGGTAACAGATGATGGATAGATAGATGATTGATAGGTGCTTAATGGTTATAACATTTAAAATAAAATCTAATATAAAAATACACATTCTAATACACAGAATGAATGTCACAAAGTGCTTTACCTGCAGTAAATTTTCAGATTCAGTGTTTAAAGTATCAAAAATTGCCCTTGTCCTTTAAAAGAGTAAATAAAATAAAGGACAATAAAAACTTCTTTGTCCCCAATATGTGTAGAAAACATCACAAAATATAAATTTGCCATATTTTATCACATTTATCCTTCTGTAACCCTAGACAGGGAAGCTGCAAAAGTCATTATTAGAGTGCACTCTTGGGAGTTTTCATTTCCACATGGGGAGCCACTTGATCAGCTTTCAAGGCAATACAGACAAAAAGAGAATGGTTTGAACAAGAACATAGCAACTGTGATAGGCGAGGAACCGTGCTGTTTCTGGGGAGCAGGCTTGCTGCAAGCAGTCTCTTCTATCAAGTGCCTGATTTGCATGTGAGTTTTCTCATGAATTTGTGTCCCTAGGACTTCCTACCTCTCTGTCTTTCATAATCTTATTTGCAAGAATAAAAACTACTCAGTTATTAATTATTCATTAGTTACAAGTTTATCTTTTTAAAAAATAATAACACAATAAATATATATCATAGGTCACTGTTTTAAACTTAAATTATTGATCCATCCTGAATGTTTTATTATTTTATACTAGTATCTGAGCACAAGCATCTTCATAGAATTACAAAAATGGCATAATAAAACTACCTGTTTTTCCTCATCCCATAACTCTTCATTCTATCTAATAGCTAATCATATATATGATTTTTAACTCAAATTCCAACTTCTATATTCAGACCAATCCACTTGTAAATATTGCTTCATTTATTGTATTTTCATAATTACAAACCAAAATAATTTGAATAAAGATTTATTATGTAGCTTCTTCATAAATTGCTTTATGATATACTTGTATATTTCAAATACTAAATGTGGTAGATTATAAACAGAAAATAGTAAGAGTTTTTAAAAAACACATACATCACTTTGGTTAAAAAGGAAGCTTTATTTGTGTTTAATAACAAAAGTCTCAAGAACATATGAATGTGGGATGATCTGTTGCATCATAAAGAAAATGTCTCAAAATATTGCCAACTAAATTCATGATAATATAAGCAAAATGTTCAAATATTTGCATATTACAATGAATTAAGGATACTGGAGAGATGACTCTGTGGATAAAAAACTTTTCTTCCAGAACACCTGAGCTCCTGGTGCTCACAACACTCTGTAACTCTAGTTCCAAGGAATCTGATGCCCCCTATTGGCCTCTATGGGTACTGTACTCACATTACAGACAGGTATACAAACCTAAAAATAATAAAAATAAATCTTTAAAAATAATTACAGGTAATTGGTAAGGAAAAGCAGGAGAAATATAAGACACGAATATGTTTAGACTTCCGTTAACATAAGCCGCATGTCTCTGTATCACATTAGAAAGGAAGAATGCATAAGACGTATAAGTTGAACTTTCCAAAGAATTCCCTCAAAATATTGATAGCCCGAGGAATAGCAGAATAATTAAATTGGGTTTTCTTTTGTGGATCCAGAGCTTACCTGAGCAGCACAGCAGTAGGCTCCAGATTGCTATGTATAAACAAAAAATTCAACAGGCTATTTAAAAATAATAGAGTTTATGTGATAATATTCTGTCATAAAATATATGTCTTGTTACATACCATCGTAGTTTTCCTTGGTTGTGGGTTAAACCTAGGGTAACTCTGGTAACCATGACCAAGACTGTACATCTCTGAAATTCTCACCTTTATTTCTGTAAATAATTTATTAAAAAAAAAAACGCACAAAAGATAAACATAGTCAAAGTCATTCAGTATTTGAAAAGGGGGCTGGAGAGAGGGCTCAAAAGGAAAAAAAAAATGAGTAAAGAGTCGATATAAAAATTGTATAAAAGGCAACTAGCTCCCCAACAAGCAAAGCTGTAGCACCCCGGATGAAGGGAAAGGCAAACAGAAAGGTCACATATGGATCACAAAATGCACAGTCCTTAGGTGATGCACACACAGTCTATTCTGTCCATATGAATCTTTCCATTGCAAGAGTGAAGAAGAGATACAGGTAATGGTACCAGGAGCGCACCTGACGCTGACACTGAAAACCAGTAGGGGTTGTGCTAAATGAGGTGTGAAATGGAAAATTACTGTCTGATGGAAGCATTCCGAGGCCATGGTGGGGAATCAATATCATGAATTAACTTTTGAAAGAAAACTCCACTTTTACTTTTTCTCTACTAAAATTTAGGATATAGAATGAAGTGTTATCACCAACACAGAACCTGGTGTCATAGACTAGTCCAATCCTTCCTGAAACAGTCCTCAGAAAGTCTTTGAAAAGTCTTCCATTTAATAGATGGGCTTATAAATTATAACAGTCATGTGTGATGAAGGCGATGATAAACATCAGTGAAAGGCTGAGGGAGATATCAAAATTATGCTACTTCAATAAAGATTAAAAAAAAAATTGAGACCGATCAAAACATATAAACTATTACTAAGTTTAAAATGAATATCTATATCATTTGCCTAAATGTAGGCACATATGTGTTAATATAACAATTTAAATATCAGTGAATAAGAATTTGATGGTTTATAACAAAACTTAAAAGGATTTCTTTAATAAGGGCTATCAGAGGATGTATAAAAGTTTTCTTTAAGTGACAAGACAATACTGGTGTGGAAAGATATAGAAACAATTGTCTTGCTCTATAAGAGAATAATGAAAAATCTTACTTGTTAAGGTACTGAGATCTAGAGGCACCTGGGAAATGGCCTCTGGGAATGTCTGTGGGGGAGGGAGCTGGAGGGAGGTATCTTCCCTAAGTTAGCCTCTAGGAATACGTGAGGCAGATTATCTAGGTTAGGTTAACTGAGTTGGGAAAACCTGTCCACTGTGGTGGCATCATTGCCTGAGATGGACCCTGAACCGTATGAAAAGGAGAGCTAAGTACCAGAATTCATTGATCATTTCCTGCTGTACATAATGTGAGCAGCTGCCTCAAGTTCTGGATGGCTGGATTTCCCTACCATGATGGACTCTGTTCTTAAACTTTGAGCCAGAATAAACCCTTTCTTTACTTAATTTTCTTTTGTCAGAGTATTTGATCACAGTAAAAGAAGCCGAAGACCCTCACTGTTTCTCATGGTTTGAGTCTTTATTTCTCCTTATAGGCTCATGTGTTCAATGCTCAGACTCTACCTCACCATGCTATTTTGAAGGCTTTGGAGACTTTAAAACATGGAGTTTGACTGGTAGAAGTGGGCTGTCATTGAAGGTTACACCCACTTCCAGTTATAGCTTGTTATCTCTGCTTCCTAGTCTACGCCAGTTTTTCCTGTTGCTCCAGATTGATCCTCTCCTACCATCATGTTCTGCCTTCCATGATGGATTGTAGCCTTGGAAACCATGATCATAAATAGATCTCTCTTCAGTTGCTTCTTGCAGGTGTATGGTCAGAGGGGTGATAAAGGTAACTAATACCTAAACTGCTAACAGTAAAAATAGAGCTCATCATTTTTGGATAACTGACCCTGAGGTTCTTAGGTTAAGTAACTGGTTTGAAGGACGATGTAGGAAGTTTTGGAGCTGTGACCTCAGAAGATTTATCAGAGCCGAATGACCACCCTGGTCTTAGCACTGAAGACTAGAATTCCCTGAGTAATGCAGATAGTAAAGGATTTGCTCCTGGGGTTCAAG
>NW_008355277.1:932612-933916 GCF_000622305.1 Nannospalax galili
AGTCCTTTATAAAAACTTTACTTGGAAATCAAGTACTTGAGAAAAACACTACTTAAACAGAGTTTCCAGCATGCCCTGCTGCATACCGGCCATCTAAGGAAATATTTTCACAGTTTTACTCAGAGCTACAGGTGCTCAGAGGCCTACAGTCCTGATCTAAAGTGGGCCTAGCTATAAAATTAACTAGCTACAGAAGTTGGTCTCATGCACATGGTGTTTTATTCATTTTGCAGACATTCAGAAGGCAAGAGAGAGGGAGTCATGGAGGCATGCTTCCAGATTCCAGAGAAAAGCCAGTGAGGTCAGCAAGTGTGGTACAGGACTGGATTCCTTTCAGGAAGCCTTTGAAAGACTGATGTGTGATATGGTAACAGTGAAGCCTAAGCTGTATCAGTGACCTTGGATGTGAAAGATGCCAGGAACACAGGAGATCCGCCAAGGAAAGATGTACGCATTGAGTGAGACTGTCCGTCATTGAAGCAATGAATGGTACCGTCTTGGGAGCCAGGCAGCTCAGCAACGCTGGAGTTCAGATGACCCCAAGGTGTGGGTCATAGAAATACATAGATTTGATACGTCCCCACCTGGTTTCAGTCTCGCTTTGATCTAGTCTTCCCTTCTTTTTGAAAAAGTAACTTTTTTTTTGGGGTTTTTGGAAGGTGTTTTTTTTTTTTTTTTTTTTTTTTTCATTTTACATTATGAGATGGCCAAGAGCCTTTGGCAGCCCAGACAGGATATAATTATTTGAATATGAAATATCTCACATAAATTCATGTTTTGAATGTTTGTGTCAAATACTGGCCAAAATAAATAAACCCATTGAAATTTACGATTTCCTTCAAAAGCCTTGAAAATTATTGTGAGCAACTGACTTTAAATTTGTCTGACTGTGCTAAGGTAGAGTGTGTAATATATTAACGTTTGCACAGTGCTTTCATAAGAAGCAGACAATATTTCAGGTTTTTTTCTATTGCAAAAGTCTGACTGACTGTTGTATTAAAATATGTCTCCCTCATCAAGCCTCCTTATTAAAATGGTGTTTGAGTGATACCTTGATTTTATGCCTTTGAATTCCTCAGAAGAGGGTCTAATATAGTCATGTCTATATTTTCTGACCTAAATATCTATAATATATAGGTAATGATTATAATAAATAGCAAATGATCATAAATTTTGATATTTTAATTTAAGAAATGGTTTGTGATTTAAAATTTTTTCCTATTGATTTGATAAAATCTTCCCTGTGTGACATAGCACAAATTATTTGCATTTTTTTTCTTTTCTCCATGGCATTAAGTTGTATA
>NW_008355277.1:933943-951421 GCF_000622305.1 Nannospalax galili
GCACTGTATTATGTACTATATATATATTGATGACAGATTTTCAAACATTATGTTATCAGCTGGTTTACAAACAATACTTTTTAGTGCTTTTCCAAAAAGTGTTAACAAGCTTGTGTTTTTATTTGAACAACCACCCAATCTGTAGTCATCAAGTTATGTTAAGAGACTTACATCATCTTTACATGTAATGAATACAATATAATCAGCAGAAATTCCAGGTTGGTTAGTGTTCCAATGACATCACTTTTGAGGGGAGGTTGTGTTTTCCTCCCAGGACAAAAAAAAAAAAACCCAAAAACGACTACAAAAAAACAGTTTCCTTTCAACTTTACATAAAAGAACACTTCACTAGAAGGGGATGAGTCTGTCTCAGATATAGGTACTCATGAGCTGCAGGTACTCTTGTGTTTATACTAACATATTTGAACCATTAATGCAGGTTAATTATATTTGGATTTCTGTTGATATATTTGCCCATCAGTTTTGAGGAATGCATTCCTCAAGCTAAATCCAGCACAATATCGTATGTAAAATCGTCTCAGAAGAGCCAAATAGAAAATCCCTGTGGACTTCCTTTAACTTCTTAGAGTCCTTTGCTCTATGTCTCCTGCTGTGCACTTTACTTGAAAATCCTGAGGGGAGTTGTTTATTTTCCTCGTAGTCTTGGCTTTCTTCTGTTTTGCCATCTGTCACCCTGTCTTCAGTTTGTGGATTTTGATCATCATTATGAATATCAAGCTTTGCCCTCCTCTTAAGCAGCCATCCACTGCCCATTTCTCTCTTTTGTCTACAACCTTCACCTGAAGTAGCCACGAGGGGCTCTGCCTTCATCCCTAGTTATACCTTATCTCTGATGCAGTTACACTATGTTCATTTTGTCCCAGTGTTCTGGGTTTTATTGTTTCATTTTGTTCTTGGTGTTTGTTGATCTTTCTTCTAGAAATCATGATCTTTCTAATCAGGCCAGCTTTCCATTCATCAAATATAAGACTGTGCTTTCTCTGTTGAATATTTCTGAGGACACTTGTAAATGTTAATAAGTGACGAATGGAAGCTGGTTGTAACGTGTTCTCATACTGAGGAGCCCTACCAGCAATGGAAGATGATTTCTGAGAAGTGACTGTCAATGGTATGCAGTAGATCTCTAATCACAGATGACTGTCATTCCACATCAGCTGTGGCTACTGCTAGTCAAACTATTTAAATTGTTTCATGTGGTCGCTGGCTGTGGCTGCTCTCCTCTGGCTATGGTCGCTCTTCTGCTCTCTCAGTTCCACCAATCAGTTGTCTGGTCCAGACCCCTGGGCTGGTGAGGAGTCTGCACCAGCGTTGTTGCATTCAGATGCAGGAGACCAGGTTCAGTGACACAGATCAGCTTTATTTCAGGAAAGTACGGGCTTATATAGGGGTAATAGTCCAATCATAACACAGCATATGGGATCCCTTATTAGCATGGCAGGCTAGTATCCTATTACAATCTAGTGGGCCAGATGATCTATTGGCATGATAAGTGTCAGTTTCTCTATGTTTTAGATTCCTGGACACCATGTGACTTACACAGTTTTCTCTCTGATAAGAAACAGGAAACACTGCATTCCAGCATGATAGGTATGTAAGGGAAAAGGCAAAATCAGTCACAAGATTTTCCACAACACTTAAACAATTAGAATTCCGTATTATTGGCTTACATGAATACAAGTTTATTTAAAAGCAAAAGTCACACTGCAAGGCAGGCAGTGTGAAAACTGATGACCAGAGACGTGACACTCCGAGGTCCCAATGAGGTATTGAGAGGATTGATCCCTTGTTGTGGGCCCCATCCTCCAAGATGGCGAGTTCTCTCTAGAGCAGGCTGGGCCAACTCCATGCCAACCAGTGGGAGTCAAGGTTCTTTGCCTCAGCATTGTTGTCCCCACCTCAAGGGTCACCCTGCATTATGGACTGTGCCTGTCTTAGGTTGTCCCTTCTTTTGGGATCTTACCCATCATTGACTACCAGCCCTCAAAGGGTGTCCCTTGGTATGGTCCAGCAGAGGGAGAGGCAGTGTATCAAGCCTATGTATAGCTTGGGGAGAAAGATGAAAACGGGCATGTAAGCCTCTAGCTTGTTGAATTATGGTGGAGTCTAGGGTGGCGCTCAGGACTGGTTTGACAATGGCAGCATTGCCCTCTGCCGGAAGCCCCGGGAGATTGGTATTAGAGCACAAGTGTTGAATACACCAAGGGGCAGAGTGCTGCTCGAGTAATAGTTGTAATAGGAGAGCAACAAATCAAGGGGACTCTGGCAGGGCCAGAAAGCTGCAGAGGCCAGATGTTGTAGAGCCTGAACTACATAAGCACTGTCAGAAAAATTACAGGGAGTTGTAGGGAGATCCTGAAAGACCTGTAACATGGCTGAGAGCTCTCTGAGCTGTATAGATCCCTGGAAAGGGAAAACCTTATGTGAGGAGAGTTGTCCTTCCTGTAAATTATATAAACAAATTTGTGTTTACTAGAATCAGTCAAGATTAGAGGAACCTTAGGAAGAGGGTTATGCTTTGGGAATACCTAGGGAAATAGGGACAGGGGAAGCTGTCTTATTCCTTGAAGGAGTTTATGTTTAGGATAATGATTGTCATATTTCCCCTGATAGACTAGTAGGAGAGTTTGGAAGCCAGGGTTGTCAAGGAACAATGACTGGAGCATGTGAAGTGGAAGGGGAAGAACCAACAATTTGGGTTCATGGCCATACAGGAGGCTGGAGGTGTGGACAAGTTTAAGGGCTAGTGTAGCCCATGCCTCAATGCCAGTGTGACCTTGTGAAGTTGACTCCATGAAGAGTGGACCCATATCAGGGGGCCCTGGGTCTGCCAGAGTGTTCCCAAAGGGGTGTTTTAGTAGGAATAACTAGTGCTTGGATGGGCAACTTTGGCTGTATCCTATTTACAAATGCTTGGGATAGGTGAGAATTGATCATTGTGACAACATGTTATGCCTCTGGAGAGACCTTGTGGGGAATGGAGACCATATCAGTACCCTGAAATAGGTCAAAGAGCAGTGTAAAGCTCTTCTGTGGACTTGGGTAAGAAGCCCCATATCCAATTGATCTTCCCACAGAGAGTCTTTGCCTCTGAATGGGTAACCTCATCTGGTAAGGTAAGAACAGGTGCTATGGGCCAGATAACATCTTGAATAGAGTGGCCCAAAAAGGTATAAGGGGCATGTAACTGTATTTTATCTGTTGCAATAGTAAGACCTAATGCCTAGAGGTTTGTTTTGAGTTTTTGAAAAGCTCCTTGTAAGATCTTAGGATCCTTATGGGCGATAAGAATGTCATCCATATAATGTAAAATATAAACCTCAGTCAGCAAAGGTCTGCAGGCATGGGCCACATAATATTGGCAGATAGTAGGACTGTTTTTCATGTCCGGAGGCAAACCTTCCATTGATAGCATTGAACTGGAAGGTTATGGTTAGTGGCAGGTATAGAGAAGGCAAAATAGGGCTTATCATCATCATGAAGAGGAACAGAGAAAAAAAACAGTCCTTAATATCTATTATAATAATTGTGCATTCTTTGGGAATTACAGTAGGGTGAGGCAGTCCTGGTTTAAGGGTCCCTAAAGGCTTCATATGCTCATTAATAGCCCTTAAATCATGTAAAAGTCTCCAATTTCCTGCTTTCTTTTGTATTTCAAAAATGGGAGAATTTTGAGGACTAAGGGAAGGCTCGATATGACCCAAGGATAATTGTTCCCAGACCAAAGAGATCAAGTGAGTTAATTTATGTAAAGGAAGAGGCCACTGCTCCACCAATATTGGAGCTTTAGTGTCCCACATTAATTTAATGGAGGGTAGTTTGGGCAGTGGAGAAGTGGCCCTCAGAATTGGGGGTGAGGGTGGGGGACATTTCCTAACTGCTGGTCTACAATGCGGTCATCATAAAAGGCTTTGTCAGCTGTAGTTAAAACAGCTTCCACGTCACGAAGGATATCTCTCCCCGACAAATTATGGGGAAGCCCCATGGCTAAGAGCAGTCTAACAGCTCCTGTGTTGCTGCTCAGATCAGTCCAGATTACCAGACCTTGGATATGTTGGGTGTTATGTAAACCCCCAACTCCTTGTATAGGGGGTCCAGGTTTGCAGTGCCAATGAGACATTGCTTCCTCTTGTCTGATTATAGTAATATCGACCCCTGTATCAATTACATCTTTAAACTTATGGCCATCTAGGGAAAGTTGCATCCTCGGTTTGTGCAAATCAATAGGTATCATCCATTGGATGTGGGTGGTGTATTCCCTTACTTCCTCTCTTTGGAGCAGGTCTGAGAGGTGCCCCATTGCCCCTTTAAAGTGGTCCCCACATCTCGGCAGGCAAGAATCCATTCAGAGACATCATCGTGTTTAACGGGTCCTATGGCAAGATGACACTCTGTGGCACAGCCTTCATATACAAGATCCTTGAGCAAGGCATCAGTAGATCCCTGATGACTGATCTTTCTATTTATAGTTTGTTGGCATCTCTCAACAAAATCAGAGAAAGACTTGCCTGGTTTTTGTATCAATTTGGTTAATTTGGATTCCAGACATTGGAGTTCTGTTGTCCCTGATAGACAGTAACTGGGAAGAACTGTGGAAAATCTCCCACTGTATCATAGAAAAGGGGCCTAGGCTGGAGGGGCTTCCAGTCCTCTTCTGGGAGAGAGGAGTAGATGGACTGGGGGGAAACTTCCTTAAAGCCAGTATAAGATGGTGGAGGGTAGCCACCACCTCATAATGGTGGAGAAGAGGTGGTCTTAACATCCTGTTTTTCATCAAGGGAGCTCTCAAGCCCCAATTCCTCATTTTTTATATCATCATTAGCAGTCATTGTTTCATCAGAATAAGAATAGTTTTAACTGGAAATGCCTGGGACAGGCCATCCCCAGTATCTTGTTGTTGTATTTACTCATCTATCTCCTTTAATAGGTGATTGTCCTATTCAGGGGCTTCAGGGGAATCCCAAAAGGGAGGCCAGAATGGCTGTCACAATGGGGTAGAACAGCCCAGACTGTGGGCGTCCCTCCCTGACTTCTCTATGCCAAGAATAAAATGCAAGCCCATTGCTCAGGATCCCAGCAACAAGAATCTGTAAACCAGTACTTCATCTAAAACCTTAGTTACATCCTTTTCTGTTACCCTAATATGCCTACTCTTGAGGAGAGGAACCAATGCAGCAGCGCAGAGGCTGGCAACAGCTAGATGACTATTCCCCATACCGGAGGTCACTCACCCTGCAAGACATACCCAAAAGGACTCAGGAACCATTCAAGGAGACGATCAGCAAAGACAGGAGCGGCACGCCCAAGATCGCAAGGCAGAAGGAAAAGCAGAACAAAATGAAAGCGGTGAGCAACCATGGGAAGAGCACCGAGAAAGGGGACATCAGGAGCCCAAGGTATTTACAGCTCAGAGTGTTACAGCTCTGTGTGGAGGGTGTCCCAGCCCCACATTGGGTGCCAGATGTGGTCACTGGCTGTGGCTGCTCTCCTCCAGCTAAGGTCACTCTCCTGCTCTCTCAGTTCCTCCGATCAGTCATTCGGTCCAGACCCCAGGGCTGGTGAGGAGTCTGCACCAGCGTCACTGCATTCAGATGCAGGAGACCAGGTTCAGTGACACAGATCAGCTTTATTGCAAGAAAGTACGGGCTTATATAGGGGTAATAGTCCAATCATAACACAGCATCCCTTATTAGCATGGCAGACTAGTATCCTATTACAATCTAGTGGGCCAGATGCCCTATTAGCATGATAAGTTTCAGTTTCTCTAAGTTTCAGATTCCTGGAAACCATGTGACTTACATAGTTTTCTCTCTGATAAGAAACAGGAAGCACTGCATTCCAGCATGATAGATATGTAAGGCAAAAGGCAAAATCAGTCACAAGATTTTCCACAACAGTTTCAGCTACCAAGGGAGAAGGCACAGAGGAGGAAGTTAAAAGATGTGTGGCTGTGCTAGCAAGTTGCACGTTGTTGTGTAACTCAAATAGTTCTAAGTTATAAATGCATATCAATCACATGTTGAAGAAGTCAGCTGGAAAGCCCTGGAGGACTCTACAGTTCCCATTCCTCCCCAACCCCAGCTGACTTTCTCCATTTGTTTGTCATAACTGTCTTTGGTTATTTTTATTTTGATTATCAAAGTATTGATTAAGTGGATGAAAAGTAAGTAATTTGGGGGTTAGAGAGTTGGCTAAGTGTTTAAGAGCACTAGCTGTTCTTTCAAAGGACCCAGGTTCAGGTTTCAGCTCCCACATGGCTGCCCACAAAGGTCCATAACTCCAGTTCCAGCAGATCCAGTGTCCTGTTTCGGCTTCCATTGTGTGACATGGGTGCACTTATGTACATGCAGGCAAAATACTCATGCATATAAAATAAAAAGAAAAAAAAGAAAAAGAAAAAGCTTTAAAGGTAAGCAATTTTAAAGTTATCCTCAACCAAAGCAACTTTTTCCTTCCATTTGTAGCAGCATACATGATAATTTTTGAAATCATTTTAATATAAATATGCTTTTATCTTAATGAACTTACAAATCAAAACATCATATAAGCATGAACATTTAATGGCTGCACCATCTCAACTCACACAAGAGAAGGTTCTTGAGGCAGTTGGTGATTAACTTAGAGACCCACAACTAGTCAAAGTGCAGAGAATAAAAGACTTTAGAGCACTCAGCTCTAACTGAAACACCTATATCAAACCCGTTCCTCCACAGACTCAAAAGAACAAGAGGTGATAGATGATCACAGGGAGACTGTGCTGTCCAGACACCACAGGATAGTTACACATATGAAGTCACAGCACTTGTGACAGTATGCAGGAAACCTGTACAAGTACAAACCAAATAAAACAACAGTATTAATAGGGCAGGGCAAGAAACCCCAGCCCTCCTTGAGGACCTATTGACAATTGATAGATGATGGGAGAGGGGAGTGAGTTTTCTTTTCGGTTGGAATGCCTGGTAGGTTGACTAGACTAAAAGGAATAAACCCACACCCAGGAGCATTTGAAGATCACAGATTCCACTCAAAGACCCTAAAGAAAGGGAAAAAATAATAGAGGAAATAAAGTTGGGGGTGTGCAGAAAGGTGGGAGCAGAGATGGAAAAGGGCATCTGACTGTGATCAAAACATTGTATGAAGTTCTCAAATCAATTTTTAAAAGCAACATGTAGCTTGGTCAGTGTACCCACTCAAATAAACATTTGCCTGGAAAACTAAATATATCTCTATGATCTTCTGCACAGCTAGAAAAGCTATTCTGAAGCCCTGGAGGTTTGCTTAGATTTTATACTTTCACTATCAGTTATATTTTTATGTGCTAGCTTTAGGAAAAATGTTAATTTTTGATATAACAACTGCTGTTTTGTTAACCCAAATGAAGCATTGCTAGACATGCAAAGTAACTGAACATGTCCTATTAGGAATCATATTATAAGTAGGTCATATGGGAACAATAATTGTCTTTTGTAACCTTTATAATTATTAAGAATTTTAGATTAATTATCTTAGCATAAAAACATGCATCAGGTAGGTATCAGGATCAGGGAAGACATGTGTAGGGAAAGAAATGAGTTTAGTTTTGATTTCTAAACTCCAACAGGTCTTTACAAGGGTGATTTCTGTACATTAGACATGGCTGATTTCAAAATCTGGCTCTAAGGGCTATGTGCCCCCATGTATCTGTATGCAAAGGTAAGGTCACAATTGCTACTCTGAATCTTACCCAATCCCTTGAGAATCTAATCACTGTAAATGAATACCTAATAAAATGCATCATCCTTACTGGTTATTAGCCTATTTTCATGCTTGTTATTGTGCCATTGAGGTAGAAAAATGTTTAAATTATGCAACTGACTTCATGAGATGACACTGAATTTTGTAAAAAACAGCTGTGCAGTTGTTACCCCAAATCTTAAAGGAGCAGATCGTCCATATATCATCCAAAAATAAGTGACAGTCACTTCACTTAAAATATTGCATTTTGATCTCTCTGCTAATATAATAGATAAAATGATGTATGAGAGTTAATATGATTAATTATGCAGGCAGATTCATAATTATTCAGAAAAAGTAAAAACAAACAAAACAATTGGCTAACATTTTAGCCTATGTAGCAGTTATGGGGATGATTCTATAAAATATAATCTTAGTAAACCAGGAAGGAAAAGAGGATGGAAAGGTCTGGAGAAATAGTCAGTGGTTATAAGTGCTTGGTGCTCTTGCAAAGTACTGGAGTTCAATTCCCAGCACCAACAATGCACTGCCCATGAACACCTTTAATTCAAATTCCAGAGGATCTGACACCCTCTTCTGGCCTCTACAGGGGATCCCACATTCACATGTACATATACACAGAGGGACATAAACACATGCACATATATTTTTAAAAGTCTTTTAAAAAGAAAAATAATAATGGAAATATAAGGTAATGTGACTGTGCATATGTGGGAACGAGAATGGAAAATACACATTTATGATAAGTAGAAATTATTTGGGAATTAGAATTATTTGCACAAAAGTTATAGGTTTTTCAGTAATGCAAATTCCTTACTTTTTAAAGCTTTAGTTGAGTATAATAAACAAAAGTTATATTTAATATGTGCAATGTGGTGATTTGATTCAAATGTACATTTTTAAATGATCATTACACTCAATTTGTGAGAGTTCCTCCCTAAAATTAAACTAGAACTGTCATGTCACCCAGTAATCAAACTTCTGGATATTTCTTCAGATTTTCTATTAGATAGCATAATCTCTATGCTTTTTAAATACTTGACTCAGAGATAATAAGGCAGGTCACCAAGTAGAGAACTTCCAAACCATTAAACATCAACAGCCTGACCTAAAAAGAAAAGAATACGAAGCTTATAATTCTAGGCTACTGTGTTGGTAAATTCTACAATATTCACTTCCTGTTTCAAGATTTCTCACTTCACTTTCCACTTAAGATTTTTATATTGTAAGATTTTACCAAAATTATTTTATTTATTTTTATTTCTTAAGCAAGAATGTCCTTTGTTTTTATGTTTCTTAACATTTTGTATTATTCTGGATTGTTATAAGAACACTGTTAGAAATATTTCTACCATTTCCAAATATTGAGGGTTCTTTCTGATGCTCTCTTTGGGGGCAGATAGCTAGCCTTTATTAGAGTCATCTCTGGTTGCTTGAGTACCAGCATATATCATCTGTGTATAAGGCTTGATACATAATGGTGACATCTATACTTCTATATGTCTATATTTCTCTATGTCTTCTGAAGGAACTGATCTTTCTGGCATATAATCTTTGTGAATGACTTCTCACCTGTACACAGACTGCTTTGAGACAGCGCATACTGCCTACTTTGGCAAATTGTCAAAGTGCTTCCTCCTTGAGGGGTTTTAGTAAAGAATTAAGTTGTCTAATGATGAAACTACTGCAGTGGAGTCCTACTTTGAATATTGATCTTGTTCAGTTTATCTATTGATACACTAACTATATAAATACAAGAACATTAAAAATAATGTAAGTAATATGAAATTGTCTTGCATTAGTGGATACAAAATGATACAAATGATGTTTATTCAAAATTCATAACCAGGTGGGGTGATGCACACCTTTAATCCCAGTATGCACGAGGCAGAAGCTGTCAGATCTCTGTGAAATCAAGGCCAACTCGGGCTTCATTGCAAGTTCTAGGCCAGCTGTGGCTACAATGAGACCCTGCATCAAAAGAAAAGAGAAAAAATATGTGAAGTAATACAAAAGACTGAAGATCAGAATGACCATAGCCAAGAGACTACAGAAACAAAGTAAATGTAAGTATAATTATGGAAATACAAAATAGGTCTAAGAATACAAACAGAAATTAAAATGACAGTAACCAATGCACATCTTTCAATAACAACTTTAAATATCAATGTCCTCAACCCCCTGGTCAAAAGACACAAGCTAGCCGAATGGATTAAGAAACAGATGTCTGCAAGAATCTCATCTCACCTTCAAGGAGAGGCACTATCTTTAGGTGAAATGATGGAAAAAAATATTCTAGGCAAACAACACTAAGAAACAAGCAAGGGTTGCTATTCTAATATCTAACAAAATAGAATTCTAAATAAATTAATGAGGAAAAGTAAAGAAGGTAACTTCATTCTCACCAAGGGAACAATTGACCAAGAAGGCATTACAATCATGAATATACGTGCACCAAACTCTGTTGCACCTTGTTTCATGAAAACAGTACTACAGGACTTCAAGACACAGATTAACCCCAACTCAGTAAGAGCAGATGACTTCAATTCCCCCTATCTCCAATAAACAGGTCAATTGGGTAAAGACTAAATAGAGAGACATCTTACTTGATATCATGTATCAAGTGTATCTAACATATCTACTGAGTATTCCACCAAGCATCAAAGAATAACATGCTTTCTCTTCAGCAGCCCATGGAAGTTTCTCTAAAATTGACCACATACTGGGGCACAAAACAAAACTCATCAAATACAAAAAAACTGAAATAATTCTAGCCATTCAATTAGACTACAATGCAATGAGGCTTAAAATCAAAAGGAAAAGAAATACCAGAAACTACACAAACTCATGAAGATAAAACAGCACACTCCTGAATGATGAATGGCTCAAAGACGAAATTATGAAAGAAATAAAAGTATTCCCAGGACTAATGAAAATGATAATACAGCACAACAAAACTTCTGAGATACTTTAAAAGTAGTCCAAATAGCAGGGTTTATAGCACTAAGTGTCATAATATCAAAAAGAAAGAAAGAAAGATGTTAGGCATGGTGATATACCCATTTATTCCTAGCACTTAGGAGGCAGAGGCAGGTGGCTCTCTGTGAATACGAGGTCAGCTTAGTGTACACAGCCAGTGCAAGGTCAGCTGGGGCTACAGGGAGAATGTGTCTCCAAACAACAAAAAATAAATCACGTAATGGCACAACTCAAGACTCTGAAAATGCAAGAACAAACCAAACCCAAACCCAGCAGACAAGAAGAAATAATAAAAATCTGAGCATAAATTAATGAAACAGAAACAAAGAAAAGAGTACAGAGAATCAATGAATGTCAAAATTGGTTCTTTGAAAAAAATAAACAGAACTTTAGCCCAGTTAACCCAAAGATATAAACAGCAAATCCAGGTCAAAATCAGAGATGAAAGGGGAGCCATAACAACAGACAACAAAAAGTCTGAAATATTATAAAAGGATACTTTAAAAATTATATTCTATTAAATCTGAAAACCTAAAAGGATTGGATGAATTTATAAATTCATGTTAACCACCAAAGCTAAGTCAAGAAGAGAGCAACATCTGAAACACACCCATAACAAACAAATAAGGCAACTGAAAAACAATACAAAGTCTCCCAACTAAAAATAACCCAGGCCAGGATGGATTCATAGCAGAATTATACCAGACCTTTGAAGAAGTTCAGTAACCAACACTACTTCAATTATTCAAAAAGATAGAAATAGAGGGTGAACTCCCACACTCCATCTATGACAGCAGTATTACTCTAATATCAAACCAGGCAAAGACAAACAAACAAAGACTATAGGACTATATCCCTAAAAAACATAGATGCAAAATTTCTTAACAGAAAACTTGCAAATTACATTCAGACACATCAAAAAATCATCAACCATGATCAAGTAGGCTTCATTCCATAGATGTAGGCATGGTTCAATAAATGTAAGTAAATAAATATAATAAATCATACGAATGGACTTAAAGACAAAAATCACATGATCATCTCAATACATACAGAAAAGGCCTTTGAACAATACAATATGCATTCATGATAAAAGTCTTAGAGGCAATTGGACTTGATAAAACATACATCAACATAATTAAGGCTATTTGCAACAAGTCCATGCCAACATCATTGTAAATGGAGAAAAATCTTGAAGCTTTCCTGTTAAAATCAGGAACCAGACAAGGCTGTCTGTTATCTCTACTACTTTTCAACATAGGGTTGAATGAAATTAAAAGGATACTCATTGGAAAAAATGTCAAATTATTCTTATTTGCAGATGATATGATTTTATCCATAAGAGATCTCCAAAATTCCACTAGAAAATTTGTACAAATGATTTATGCTTTCAGAAAAGTAGGTTACAAAAAAGTACGTTGCTTTGTAGGTTAAAAATCAACCTACAAACATCAATAGCCTCTCTATATATGTATAATAAGCAATCAAAGAGCTCCAGGAAACACTTCCATTCACAATAGCCTCAAAACAATCAAGGGATAAACATAATCAAACACATTAAAGACCTAGTCAACGAACATTTTAAATCTTCGAAGTAAGGAATTTAGGAAGACACAAAGATGGAAAGACCTCTTGAGTTCATGGATTGGTAGACTCAATATAGTGAAAATGACCATTGTACCAAAAACAATTTACAGATTCACTGCCATCCCAATCAAATCCCCATGATATTCTCCACAGAAAGAGAAAATTGTATCCTAAAACTCACATAAAACACAAAAGACCCCAAGAGCCAAAACAGCACTGAGCACCCAGAGCAATGTCGGGGATTGCTACATCAGACCTCAGTCTATATTAGAGCCATACAAAGAACACACAAAGCAAAGAATCAAGAAAACAAGTGACCCAGTTAAAAATTGAGCTCTGAGTCACAACAGAGAGTCGCCAAAAGTAGAAATAAGAATGGCCAGGAAACACAGTTAAAAGTGTTCAACATCTTTATTAATAAGGGGAATGTAAATAAGAACCACTTCAAGGTTTCATCTAACCCCAGTCAGACTGGCTAAGAGTGAGAGAACAAATAATACCAAATGCTGGTGTGGATGTGGGGAAAGGGGAGCTCTCAAAAAAAAAACTAAAAACAAATCTAGCATATGATCTGGTCTATGTTTTAACTAGAAAGGGAGTAGGGAGAGACAAGATAAATAATGCTTAGATGGCATGAAAAAAACCACAGGGAAATGTATTAATTCAAAGTCCTACTGAAAATACGCATACAATAAATATACGAGGACATATGTATAGCCAGAGGTTACATAACAAAGAGCACAGTGCCAGGCAGGAGAACCCTTCCTTTGAGCTGTTGACCAGGGTAGGCCAAGAGACTACCAAAGTACCACAGGCTATTCACATGGTCATGTCTGTAGAGCATTTTCTTGACTGTTGAGTGATGTGGCAGAGCTCAGCCCACTCTGGGCAATGCCACTCCTGGACAGGTGGTCCTCGGTTGTATAAGAAAGCAGGCTGAGCAACGGCCAGGGAAGCAAGCCGGTGAGCAGTGTTCCTTCATTGTCTCTGTGTCCAGGCTCCTGCTTGAGCTTCTGCCCTGGCTCACCTTGATGAAGGACTGTACTCTGAGTTGAAATAAACACTTTCCTCCCCAAGTTGGTTTTGGTCAGTGTTTTATCACAGCAATAGAAAGTAACTAGGGGAGAAGCACATAGAAACTATATAGTCAAAATTCATTTCATTATAATATAGGGCTGAAGAGATGACTCAGCGGTTAAGAACACTGGTTGTTCTTGCAGAAGACCCAGGTTCGAATACCAGGACCCACATGGCAGCTAACAACTGTCCGTAACTCCAGTTCCAGGGAATCCAAAGGTCTCATCGGTCCTCTATGGGCACTGCATGACATGGGTGCACTTACCTACCTGCAGGCAATACACACATACACATAAAGTAAAATAAAAAATACTAAATGAAATATTTTAAAATAAAAAATTATAATCATTCAAGTCCAAAGATAACCCACTGGTAACTAAGAGAAAAATTACATTCACACAGACATGCTAATATTCTACTTAAGGAAGTGCTAATAACCTTTAAAAAGAGAAGAATCAGCAGAGACTCTGAAAGGAATTTTTTAAAATTTGAAACAAGAGTGATCAGCTAGCATGTCATCATGTAGGAAAAGCAGTGTTATGATGGCAGAAAATGACTCAGACTTTCTGAGAAGCAGCACAGGGGCAGATGTTATAGATTGCGTTATTGAGGTAATATATAGAATCAATATTCTGAGTCTACCTAATATCAGAGCAAGATATAGAGAGCTGCCTTGAGATTACTTCTGCATCATTGATATTTGGAACATTGTATTTTATTCTTTATATTTTTTTGAATTAAAAATTTAGCATGATTGTACATGTTTGTGTGTGATGTATACACATGGCAAAGAACACATATGGAGGTCAGAGGTCAACTTTTTGGAGTTGTTTCTCTCCTTCCACCATTATGTGAGTTCCAAGGATCAAACCCAAGTGTCTGGACTTGTACCGCAATCACCTTTACCCTCAGAGCCGTCTTACTGACCCATTATTCTGTATAAATCTTTACTCAAAAAATTTGAATCAAGTAGAGAGTGGGCTAAGATATCTATAAGAGCACCACAGCTCTAATGAAATACTCCTTGGGCACTCTTGCTAGTTTTACATGGCCTTTCCTTAATGCTGGCTGTAATGATGCAATTAAATGGAGAGGTTCTGTACTATTGGAATTTGATCAATTCCTTTCATCTCAGATTCTCACAGTGGTTGCAACATCTATTAAGAATGATTGTATGTATCTCATTATGGAATTCCAGAGTGAAACTGCACATCCGTATTAACAGAACATAGTGAAACTACTTTAATATCCATGGGTCTAAACTAATTTTTTGTTTATGGTCCTCTGTGTTTTCTCTATCAAGATTGTGATACCTTCGTTCTTACTCTTGTATTCACATTTCCTCTTTGTAGAGGTCGACGTTGGAGTGGGAATATCCTCTTGTGAGAGGAGTGGAAGCTTAGCATCAGTATTCATGTCTTTTATGATGCTCTGAAATATTGGCTCATCTCTTACTTGAAACCCACACAGCGCGTCTTTCTGCACCATCTTCTTTGGCGACCTGAGTCTGCTGGCTCACTGTTGTTGATACGGTCACTTCAATTTGGAATTCCTAGGATACAGTTTTCTCTTCTTTATAATTAAATTATTCTGTTTTATAAAAGTTCATTTTCATCTCAAGTGCAGTTGATCTGCCTTTGCAATTCAAACCATTTTTTTATTTTTTAGTATAATGCTTCAATGATCTTATACATGATTCCAGCTCCTTCAAAATTCATTAGAGTTTGATTAATGAAGTAAGCTTCACGTGGAATGATCATCATAAATCCATACAGCTTTATAAATATCTTTATTTAAAGCTGTGAAATGGGGTTAATGGTATTTGGAGTGACAAGTTCATTTTAAAAGAATAATATTAATCGTAATAAATGTACATTATTCCATATATAGTAGAGAATATCGTGTCATTATTGTGGCAGTTTTAAAAAAATTTTCAGCAATAGTTTTCATTTTGAGCTTTGTATGGACATCCATTTGAGTTCCTGAAAACATGATTTACAAGCCACATACAGTTTGAGCTCATAGAAAAACTTCCTGTTTATGGAGAAATGAGTCATCAGAAAATCCTTCTGTCATCTCACTCTCTTGGTATAAATAATACAGAAATCAACAAAGTCTGAAGTAGTCATTAATATTTCATACGTATGTAAGCCCGATCATTAGATCTATTTTTTAAAAAGTATTTTTAAATCATTTTTATTATGTTTTAATAGATCATATAAAATTTCTGAGATGGCTCAGTGGTTCAGAGCTATCTCTACTCTCCCAAAGGACTTGGGTTGGAGTCTCAGGCCCCACATGGTGGCTAACAACCTTCCCTAACTCCAGTTCCAGAGGATATGATACCCTCTGCTGGCCTCTGTGGCCATTGTGTGCATGAGACGCACTTGCATCCTTGTAAGTACAGCAAACACATGACACAAAAATTAACTAATTAAAAATTTGAAAATATAAACAAAGGAGGATCACAGAATGATAAACCCCTGAATTTCAGATCTTTAGTAATTTAATTTACAGTATTGGAATTATAGGAATTCACTTTACCACAGAATTAGCGTGTCAAGTAAGATAGCATGTGTGAGATACTTTGAAAATTATAAATTACGATGCAAATATGGATTGCTACTTTCAATTCTGGTATTGCTTTTTGCCTTAGAGATCTAAAATAGTTTATTCATCTTTTATGCTAAAGGAAGTATTTTTATATTAAAGACATTTTAGTGTCTTTTGAAAAACATTACTTTTTTAAAAAATGTATTTTCTAGAAGAGTATGGAGACAAGATAATTACAGCTTTTCAAAAACAAAAGTAAACTATTTGTAAACTTTTATTCTCATTGGCTATTGGACTACTGTTAAGTGGATTTAAAATTCCAACTTTTCACATTACCACAATTGGAGTTGGAGAACCATATCTACCACAACAGAGAGAGAATGCTGTAGCATTATAGCCTGAAAGCCTTTGGATTTCATGGTATTTTATTTTCCAGGCAAAGATGAGTACATGCATATGAAGATATTTAAAGCGAATGTGATTTTATGGTGCTGAAGCTGTAAAGCCCATGAACCAAGAACTATATTTACAAAATTGGAAGTTCTCAAAAGATCGTATTTCCGTAGTCAACTTAAGAGCTGCACAGCTCAAGTAGGATTAAAATTAATTCAAAGACTCTCTTACCTTCTGGTTTGATAGCATATTCTTCAAAGCAATTTATATGCAAATGTTTGCTTGAGAAAAAGTGCAAGATTATTGGGATAAACGCCCAACTCTGCTGAATGTCAGTACCATTTTTAAGACTAGAATAAGACTCAGGTCTGCATAATGAGACTTGTTTTGTGTTTGGCAGTTGTTTATTTCTATCTATAAGGTGGTGTCATCCGGATGTCTCAATGCCCATTAGAACTGACTTACTCAGACAAATTGAACATCACTGTTCATTATATTAAAGATACCTAAATATCTCATCTTTATGGAGTTTGAACAGGGTGGCATAAAGATGTCCAATGCCTTGCACAGATTTTCAGTAAATACTTGTTAAAGTGAACTGAGGTGACAAGGGAATCAGGAAAAGAATATTGAGATACATGAATGTCCTGCTGCCTACTCTCCTTTAGTCTATTTCTGGGTCTGAGGCATGTATGCATGCTGAAAGTTGCTCAGGTTATTTTTACTTTATTATGTAACCCATGGAACAAATTGGCCAGGAATAATGTATAGTTGTTATGCATTAGATAGGAGTGGCATCTTAGATTTTACAAGCCTTCCTATATTGTTCAGTGGGTACTGTTGGAGAAGGACTGAAATCACCAAACGCAGACCTACAGAACCACCTCTGAGAACCCAGTCCTTCCTTCCTCCAGTGTGGGTCAGAGATGGAATAAGAGCCCCTGACCTGCAGCTGTGCATGGACTGCATTAGTTAGACCCCACCCCCGTGTGTGTGTGTGTGTGTGTGTGTGTGTGTGTGTGTGTGTGTGTTGTGGTGTGTGTGCTGTGGTCTGTGTGCTGTGGTGTGTGTGTGTGTGTGTTGTGTTGTGGTGTGTGTATGTTGTGGTGTGTGTGTGTGTTGCCTATATAGAGTCTA
>NW_008355277.1:951749-955535 GCF_000622305.1 Nannospalax galili
TATGTGTACGAGTGTATTGCCTGCATGTATGTGAGTGCACCTGTGTCATGCAATGCCACGGAGGTCAGAAGAGGGCTTCAGATTCCCCTTGAACTGGAGATAAGGATGGTTCATAGCCACCATGTGGGTTCTGAGAATCAAACCTGGGGCCTCTGCAAGAGCAGTCAGTGCCCTTAACCACTGAGCCATCTGTCCAGCCCCATTCACATCTGTTTCTTGCATTTTTTCCACCCCAATCTTCTGCAATGATCATTGAGCCTTGGGAGGCAGAAGTTTGATAAGGTCTCCTCTTCAGGGAGGAGTGCTCTGAAGCCTGTTCTCTGTGCACTAGCCAGTTGTAGGTTTCTGTGTTAATCACCACCTGCTGCATAAGGAAACTTCTCTGGTGAGAACTGAGAAATGTATTAATCTATGAGTATAATAATGTACTTAAAAGTCAATTTAATATGATAACTAGTTCATACTATTTCATAGAAAACTAGTATTAGGTTCTTCCCTATGTTCTATGACTTGTCTAGCTTCAGGTTTCTAAGCCTGATGTCAATGTTAGGTATGGACTCCATCCTATGTCATTGACCTTAAACCTAGTTAAAGAGTGGTTGGTTAGTTCCCTACTATTCATGCCCCTATGACCCTGGTGGGCATGTCTTGACATGACATTTGTTACTGTAGCTGGGTGTGTTTGATTATTATTTTTATTTTTCTCCCAGTAGCTTGCACAGCACCTTCCAGCACTATGAGCACCAGCCAGCCGAGATGACGCTGTGTGTTTGTCCCTGGTTTTCTCTACAGCTCATAGAAATAATGTGTATAGCAATAGGGTCTTGCCTCACGTTCTGGTGGGTAACAAGGACAATGGTCAATACTGTTTGGAGGTCTATGGGACACCTAGTCAATGACTTCTAGAAAAGCATTAAGGTTTATTTCCCATTAGTCCATGATGTCTAAAAGGGACAACGTTCCCCTCTTGTAGGGCAGCTCCTTTCAATCTGTTTACAAATATAATTTAAGAAGCTTCTATAAGGGCAGGTTTCCATATGGGTTTTTCTAAAGGCCTTTCATTTTACTCTATTTTTCCCTTTGCTGTTTTATGCATATCAAAGTCACTTTTTATTTCTTTCACCTCATGAAATTACGAGAATCTCTGAAAACAACAGAGTGGGTGGACTGCAACTCACAGGGCGTGTTACGCATATACATAGTTAAGAGTAAAATACAACTGACATTTTAGTTTTATTTTGTAATCAATCGCATACTTGCTATGAGAGCCATGCTGTATGGATCTTCTGGTTACTTTTGTGTCACTGTGACCATAATACCTGACAAGCAACGGATGGGAGAAAGGATTTACTTCATCTCAGTCTTTCTCTGGATGCCGCTGCATCGGAGAAGGAGTGGTAAGCATCTCTGCTCCTGATGGTGTAACTTGTGGTAAAGGCTGTTCAAAGCACAGAAGTCTAGGAAGGAGGAGTGAATGGGAGAGAAAAAGAAAGGGAGAGGGAAAGAAAAAAGAAAAAGGAATGTAAGAGAGAGGTGAGAAAGAGAGAGAGGAGAGGGAGAAGGGGATAAAGAGAGGAGGGAGGAAGGAAGGAGGAGGGAGGAAGGAAGGAGGAGGGAGGAGGAAGGAAGGAAGGAGGAAGAAGGAGGGAGGAGGAAGGAAGGAGGAGGGAAGGAGGAAGGAGGAGGAAGGAGGAAGGAAGGAAGGAAGGAAGGAAGAAGGAAGGAAGGAGGAAGGAGGAGGGAGAAGGAAGGAAGTAAGAAGAAAGAAAATAAAAGGCCATCTTTTGTTGGTTTTCTTCTAACAACTGGTTGGGAAAGATGAGTCTCTTCCTAACCCCAGTCAGAAGTTAGGAGCCTCTGAGTATGACCATTTTTCCCACCAAAGCACAAAGTAGCCGTTCTCTACTTCCTCCCCCAGTGAACATACTTCTTCACTGCGCTGATGTGAGGCTTGCCCTCACTTCAGCACCTCAGAACAGGATCCACAGCTGTCAGGTGGTCAGGTGGTATGTTAGACCAGCTCACAGAAGACTTCCTCATATACAGGAAATCCTCCACAGCTGCAGCTCAGGGCTTTGGGGGCACAGATGGCTATCTAGTCAATAATCTTAACCAACATTAACTTGATGCCAGCATGACTTATTTAGTAGAAAACAATTTACTGTTGTTGACCCTCATGGAGGAGGATGGCAGACAGGAGAGACAGAATCTTACATGTCATGGTAAGGAACTTTGGTATAATCTATGATTTTTCTTCCATGTGCCTATCCTTTTTATTTTTTTAATTATTTTTATTTTATGATGTGTATAAGCCTGCATGTGCATGAGTGCACCTGTGTTGTGCAATGCCCATGAAGGACAGATGATGGCATTGGGTCCCCTGGAACCAGAGTTACCAATGGTTGTCAGCTGCCACATGGGTACTGGGATTTAACCCTGGTTCTTCTGCAAGAACAGCAGCTAGTGCTCTTAACAGCCACATGCCCATATTCTTATTGTCATAAATATTTTCTGTTATCCCTCTACTGTGCCACCAAATAACATGGGTCACAGATGGAGACACTGAAGGATAAAACTGTGGACTTGACAGGATAAAACTGTGGACTCAACAGCATCCCACAGTGATTTTGAAAATGATATTCTAGAACAGCATAGTGGGTGGACTGGAGGAGGGTGCAGTAAAGTCAGCCGAAGAGAACTGGCTGTGATAAAGAGCATCGAGAAGGAACAGCCTGAACTAGTAGAAGTGCCATCCGACCTGCAGCCCACAGGCCACATGCAACCCAGGCCACATGCAACCCAGGTGAGTTATGAATGAGGCCCAATACAAAGCCAAATCATAAACTTACATTAAACATTATGGGGTTTTGTTTTGTGTAACTCAATTGTGCAGTTCTTGAGTATGAACTTTGATGACAATGCTGTGTTGCAATGTCAAAAAGTTGGACACACCTGAGTTCTAAAGCAGGATAGTTGATAGACTCAAACATACATATATGCAGATTATATAGTATTTTTAGTCTCATATTGATATATTTTTACATAATAAAATATCACGTTTTATATATATATATTTGCATGTATGTTTATTAGCTTGAACACTTAGAGTGAAGAGAAATGAGTGACAATTTTGAAGTTTTTAACTTGATAAGCTGAGTGTGTCCTCTTAAGAGTCTCCAGTTCCCCTCAGCCAAGCCTCTTTCTCAGCACCCTCCTCAACGAAAGCAACCCCAACGGTCATTAAAGGCACTTACTCAGGACCCTCTCCACTTTCCCTTAACTTTCCATTAACCGCACTCTAGCAGGTTCTCTTACTGTGACTCACTGTGGGAAGCTCAATGCCTGAAAACAGATGGTGGCCAAATTTCCTATTCAAATGGGCAGAAAGGTAGGCGGGTTAGACCCCTATGCTGGCTATTGTTCAAAAAGGGGTGTGAGGAGAGCGTAGAGGGAGACCCAAAGGTGCGCAGTGTGTCTCGGTTCACTGGCTTGGGCTTTGAGTGCTTCAGAGTCAACTCTGATAGGCTAGAGCTCAGCTTGGTTGATTCAGCAGTTAAAGGATGTCATCTAGAACACTGATGGGACTTGTGGTCAAAGCAAAGTTATAGTCTTATTTACTATTTGAATATTTAACTCATAGAGATACCCTAGAAGTTGACCACATAGAAGGTGGATTTCTCCTTTAGTTCCCTCTAGGCTTCTGTGATGCTTTACATAATCACTGACTAGATGAGGCCTGGAATTACCTAGAAAGAAGCCCCTGGGCATGCCGGTGAGGCATGTCTA
>NW_008355277.1:955803-959586 GCF_000622305.1 Nannospalax galili
CACCAGAGATTTGGTGCCACGTGATCTTATTCAGCTCAAAGAGTTGCTGGCCCCTTTGCACCAGTTTCAGCAACTTCGAAGGTACTGGATGGGTGCACTCAGTAAGAACTACCTTTGCTGTCTCATCTCCAGCCTGTGACACTGGAGCCGTTCTCTTTGTCCAAAGAACACATTTTACACTTGGCATCATGCTTTGGACTGTGCTGTGGCCTTCAGCATCTTCGAAGGTACTGGATGGGTGCACTCAGTAAGAACTACCTCATTTCCAGCCTGTGACACTGGAGCCGTTCTCTTTGTCCAAAGAACACATTTTACACTTGGCATCATGCTTTGGACTGTGCTGTGGCTATGCTCTAGCTAATTTCTGAAATGTCTTCCAGGCATCCATCCTATGACCCTGGTTCAAAGTTCTTGATTGCTTTTTAATGGCACTAATCTCTCCTATCTATTGTCTATCTATCATCTATCTGTCTATCATCTATCTATCTATCTATAATCTATCATCTATCATCTACCTATTATCTATCATCTATCTACTCATTTATTTTAAACAAGTTCTCCCTGTAGTTCTAGTTGGCCTGAAAGTCAGACAAAACTGGCCTAGATGTCGCAGAGACCCTCCTACCATTGTCTCCTAACCACCGGGATTAAAGGTGTTCACCCCCACTCCTGGTTCATCCACTACAATTGAAGGTAGTCTCATTCACAGTTTCAGAATGTGACCCAAACAGACAAATTCTTTACCTGAATGTAACATTAATGGTATCTAGTCTAATTACCAGTATTTATTCATGTCCGAGAACTCATAGCACAGTCTTTATTGTATGTTTTTTGGTATTTTAGATATCTAACTTCCACAGAATTGTCATTAAGCTTTACTTATTGCATAGTAAGTCATTTCTAGCTCAATTTTCCATACTTTTCCAATCTCTTCCCACAAATCGTTTCCAACTGCTAAGAGCCACACGGTCAGGTGTGATCATATCATACTTTAGTCACGTCACCCGTTTCATGTATCAACTACTTCTGCATTGCTGTGAACACAATATTTTCTAGTAAGAAACAAAAAACCTTGATCAGTCAAAAAAATTGAAGATCCAAGTTAGGTAACCATCAATATTTAACCCAAATGTTAGAAACCTAAAGTCATCCAGACAGTGTGATGAGAAGAGAGAAATAAGTCAACTGGAGTAAAGGACCCCAAAATATATTTCCCTAACAGGATCAAGGAATCCTTGACAAAGGAGCCAGGAAGAGTGGTACATGATGATGATAGGGTAGTCTTCAGAAAGGTGTTCTAGAATAAGTGTGCATACACATGCAAGAACATAACACCAATAAACTATAAATACACATTATATCCATCATAAAAATTATCTTAAATCACAGACTTAAAAAGAAAAAGACACAAAATATTTTAATATCCTTAGAAGATAATAATGTATGAAATGTTTGATGTTGCTTACTTTTGTAACTTTAAAAGATTAATTTCTATTATTTATTTTTTAAAATACATTTTGTTGAATTTTTGTGTGATTCGCACAAAATAAATCTTAAAACATCTTAATCATATTTAGCCCCATCTTTTTAATTTAGCCTTCCCCCCACATTCGTGTCCCCCAAACCCCCCCTAGGCCTCATGTATTCTGTCATACATGTTAAGTTCTATCCAGTAAAGAATTTTTACCCAGTTGTCCTAAAGTGAAAATTCATCCACTGGAGTCTAGTTAGCCTAAATAGAGATCATAAGAGGCCTACTATCCCTCATAAATATAGAAATCCGTCTCCAACATTTCCCATCTTAATACATCTTAATCATATCTAGCCCCATCTTTTTAATTTAGCCTCCCCCCCACATTCGTGTCCCCCAAACCCCCCACCAGGCCTCATGTATTCTGTCATACACGTTAAGTTCTATCCAGTAAAGAATTTGTACCCAGTTGTCCTAAAGTGAAAATTCATCCACTGGAGTCTAGTTAGCCTAAATAGAGATCATAAGAGGCCTACTATCCCTCATAAATATAGAAATCCGTCTCCAACATTTCCCAGGCTAGGACCACCCCACTGCACATTACCCTTACTCCACTCTGGGTCCTTTTATGATTGAGTCGGCGTGGGTCTTATGCTTGATCCCACCATTGCTGCAAGTTCACATGAGCAAGCTTCCAGTGATATGAAAACCTCTGCTTCCCCATGTTCATGAGCCACCCCTGGCTCTTAAACTCTTTCTGCCCCGTCTTCCACAATGGTCCCTGAGCTGTGGGTGGGTGAAGTTTAATATAGGAGTCCTCTCCAGGGACACACTCTCTGCAGTATCTTCTCTATGTTTCAGTCCGTTGTGGCCTTCAGTGTGCATCACACTCTGTTGCATAAGGAAGCTTCACTGACGAGAGTTGAGGGATACACTAGTATTCTCTGTATCCCAGTTCTGTTCTTCTATGTCCCATGAGCCTTAGGTGTAGAAGTTCAACTGTAACTATGTCACCCAGGACTGGATATCTCTCAGATGTATATTCTCTGTATCTGACCAGATGTGCAATTCTGCAGTAGCCTCCATCTGCTGCAAAAAAAAGCTTCTTTGATGAATGCTTTACAGTATGCTTGTCTGTAAATATAAGAATCCGTGTTTAGCATATGGTAAGAAATTTCATCTGCCTAGAGGTATGACAGAGACAAGTTTTCTTTAGGATATATGACCTGTCCAGCAATGTGTATTTGGCTACATTTACAGTGCTACTCATGAGTTCTTTCCCACTGAGAGAGCTTTAAGTCCAATTAAATAGCTGTGATTATCCCCCATATAACAGTGCCACTACTGCACCAATATAGGTAGTTTTCTGTGACAGTTATTATGATCATTAGGCTTTAGGGCTGGAAAGATCTGTCATGCTCATGGATTGGTAGCATTAATATTGTAAAAGTGATCATCTTACCAAAAGCAATCTATAGTTTCAATGCAATGTCAATAAAAATACCCTTGACATTCTTCACAGACCTAGAAAAGAAATTATCTTAAAATTCATATGGAATTATGAAAGACCCCAGATAGCCAAAGCAATCTTGGGCAAAAAGAACAATGCTGGGGGCACCACCATACCAGATCTCAGATTATATTACAGAACCATACTCATAAAAACAGCATGGTGCTGGCACAAAAGTAGACACAGAGATCAATAGAACACAATAGAAGACCCAATCATGAGCACATGCAATTTCAGCCACATGGGTATTTGATAAATGTGCCAAGAACACACAATGAAGGAAAGACAGCATCTTTTACAAATGGTGCTAGAAAACTAGATCTCCACCTGCAGAAGAATGAAACTAAACCCCTATCTTTCAGCTTGCACAAAAGTCAACTCCAAATTGATTAAAGACCTCAATGTGAAACGTGAAACCCTGAAACTATTAGAAGAAAACATTGGTGAGCCTGTGAGTGTGGATTTTAACTTCCATCTGTGTACTGTGGTCTCAGCAGACCACCAGAGAGTGACTATTTCTGGCCTCCGACCTCATTAAGCTACAAGGCTTCTGTACAGTAAAAGAAACAACCAAGAAAGTGAAGAGAAAACCCACTGAGTGGGAGAAAATCTGTTCCAGCTCCACATCCAACAGAGGATTAACATCCAGAATATACACATAACTCAAGAAAAAGCCAAGAAAATAAATGACCCAATAAAAAGATGGACTATAGACCACAACAGGGAGATCTCAAAGAAATAATACTAAGAAGCATCTTAAAATATGCTCAACATCCTTAGTAATTAGATTAATGCTGATTAA
>NW_008355277.1:959614-1003942 GCF_000622305.1 Nannospalax galili
CTCTGAAACTGTTAAAACATCAGCAGTAACCTACAAGATATAGCTGTAGGATAGGGCTTTCTAAATTGGACATCAGTTGCTCAGAAATTAAGGTCAACAATCAACAAATGGGACTTCATTAAACTAAAAGGCTTCTGTACAGTAAAAGAAACAACCAAGAAAGTGAAGAGAAAACTCACTGAGTGGGAGAAAATCTGTTCCAGCTCCACATCCACAGAGGATTAATATCCAGAACACACATATAACTCAAGAAAAAGAAACAAGAAAATAAATGACCCAATAAAACGATGGACTATAGACCGCAACAGGGAGATCTCAAAGAAATAATACTAAGAAGCATCTTAAAATATGCTCAACATCCTTAGTAATTAGATTAATGCTGATTAATCCACTTTAAGATTCCATCTTACCCCAGTCAAACTGGTTAAGATCAAAAGAAAGAAAGACGAAATGCTGGAGAGGATGTGGAGAAAGAGGAATGTTCATTCACTGCTGGTGGGAGTGTAAACTCATGCAACCACTGTGTAAAACAGTGTGGAGAATTCTCCAAAACTTAAAACAGTAGTACCATATGATTCAGGTATACCGCTCCTTGGAATACCCAAGGGACTCTGCATCCTACTCTAGAGATACCTGTACATCCATATTTGTTGCTGCTCTCTTCACAATAGCTAAGAAATGAAAACAACCTAAATGCCCTCAACTGATGAATGGACAGTGAATTCATCGTCTTACTGAAAAGACTGATCGTTCTACTCAGCTTTAAGAAAAGATGAAATTATGAAATTTCCCAGTAAATGGATGGAACTAGAGCGTGTTATATTAAGTAAAATAACACAAATGCAGACGAGCAAGCAATGTATGTTCTCCCTCATTTGCAAACCATAGCACCAATCCCTTATATGTCAGTATATATATTCTGATGAAACACCAGGAACCAGGAAAATGGAAAGGATACACAGAGGTAAAGGAAAAGAAAGAACCTGGAAAGGGGATAGTAGGGAATGGATGTTACCAGGAGGGAGATGGGGAAAGTGGAAGTGTTTGGCAGGGAAGAGAAGAGGAAGGTCATGCAAGGGACCACGGTGTGTGGTGGGGGGGAGGGAAGACAAGAGAAGGGGGATGGTGGGGATAATGGAGGCACTGGGACTGGGGAGGGAGGAAGGAGGCAGGATGGGAGGAAAAAGAGTAGAGATGAATGAATCTTGGGGGGCTAGGAAACCCAGAGGGAAATGTGATATCCTCGTACCTTATGTTGGAGGTAAAAAATTTCAGAGCCTAGTCAAGAGTAGTATGTGCTTTTAGCTGCTGAGCTGTCTCTCCAGCTACTTTAGGGGTGTGTGTGTGTGTGTGTGTGTGTGTGTGTGTGTGCACGCGTATGTACTTTAAAACAGCATTAATGACAAAATCTATGAAAAGGATATTTTATATAATATATGTCATTAATACTTAACATTTCTCTTCTGTAAAAGAAACTGTCGGGTTAATAAAAAGATAAATCACTGACAAGCAGCCAGTAGTTGGAAAATGTTTATCTGATAAAGGGCTAGAATGTAAGACATACAAATTATTCTTAATTCTCAACAATAAAAAAGGACTAAACTTGGGCAAAGTGATTAGTGGGTACCTCTCAAAGAAGATATTCAGTTACAAATCAAGTATATGTACTGATGTTTCACATGAATGGCATCTCAGAATGGAAATTAACATAACCGTGAGATTCTTTAACATATCTGTTAGAATGGTCAAAGTCAAAAACTCTTAACTTTACTAAACATGTAAAACAATGTTTTTGCTAATTATTTGCAAATTATTGCTAATCAGCTTGCAAAATGGTATAATCACAGTGGGAGATAGCTTGGTAGTTGCCTAGAACATTAAGGTAGTTCTAACAATGTGATCTAGCAATCTAGGTTTTACATAAATACCTGGTCACAGAAAATAAAGTGTCTTTACTTATGGCTGCAAAACTTGGAAGAACAAAGATGTATTTCTTTAGAATAGTGATTAAATTTTAAAAAATTGAAGAAGAAAGAGTACATGAAGTTATCAGAAAAAAGTGATGGGGAGATATGGCAGGTGTTGGATGGGAGGGAGCGGGCATGGATTTGATCAAAACACCTTATATACATGCATGAAATTCTCAATAAATTATTTATTAAAGAAGAATAGTGATTAAATAAAGTATGGTACATCTAGACAATTGAATATTAGTCATCACAGGAAAGGACAGAGTTGGAACTAGAGCAATGACTCAGCAGTTAAGAGCACTGGCTCCTCTTGCAGAGGACCCGGGTTCAGTTTCCAGCACCTATATGGTGACTAACAACCATCTGTAACTCCAGCTCCAGGGTTCCTGACATCTCTTCTTCCTGCATCACATTCCTGCACTAGCACATCACGGGGGCGTCGGAGGTGGGTGTGAGCTTTCTTAAGCCAAATTTCCAGTCTTGCTGTGCTGTCTGTGCTTGTTTGAAGATGAGATCTCTCTGCCACCATGACTCCCCCACCATCATGGATTTTAATCATTCCGAAAGTTAAATAAGCTATTTCTTCTATAAGTTGCCTTGGTCGTGCTGTCTTATCATAGCAATGAAAAAGTAACTTTTTCAAAAGTTGATACCAGAGAGTGGGCTGTTGTGAAGAACCTGAATATATGGGTTTGGGGAGGAACAAGGAAGACTTTGGAAGTTTGGACTGGAAAAGCTGTTGATTGCTGTAAGCAGAGCTCAATGGGCCATTCTAGTCGGAGCCTGGAAGAAGGCAGTGCTGAAGGACTGAAGCAGCAACTGGGGTGATTTGGCCAAGAGTCTGGCTGCTGGCTGCTGGCTCCCTGCTGCCTGAAACCTTGCCTGAGACGAAGTTGAAAAGTAAAGGATTACTTTCTTCGGTGGAGAAAATTTCAAGACAGCCTAATGTTGAATCGATGGCATTGTTATTAATGGTGAATATTATGGAGACCTACAATTACAAAGGGCAAATAGGGCAGAAATAAATGTGAAATATTGTTCGGAGAGCTAAGCACTCTAAGGTTTTGAAACCAAGGCAGGTGCTGAAGGAGAGGCTCTGGTTGATAAGGAGATTAGCGCCATGGAGGAGAGGCCTAGGCATCTGCGTGTTAACAATAGAAGGCATACCTTCAAGGCAAACGCACACTCAGCTAAGCCTCCAAACTGTAAAGGAAAATGCCAGAGGGATTTTCTCCTCCTAGAAAACCACAGCACAGAAAAGCTTCTAATGTGGATGAAAGAGGACGGGGTCCACCCCAGGCCCTGGGACTTGGTGTCATTGGCATGGTGTTGGCTTTAGAGGCGTGGAAGATGCAAGACTGATGGTGGCATCTGCTGGCTCTTCCTCTGCAGATTCAGAGAGCCACTGAGGCCAGGCAGCATGCTGCAGAGGAGTCCCTGCCTAAGACATGCCAAGGGGCCCTGATAGATCATTGCATGAAGATGTGAAAAATGAAGCCTGGTTGACAGAGGTGACCCCCCCCCCAAGATGTGGAGATGCTAGAGTCATGACACATCTTTCATGTAGCACTGCATACAGGGCGTGGTACCAGCCCAAGGGAGACTTGAATGTTGCATTCAGAAAGCTGGAGGGGCTGAGCCACCTAGCCCTTTGGAAGTAAAATCCATGATATGGTTACTTGGAGGTACCGGATTTTGTGTTTGTCCTTCTGATTTTTGGTCTTGTTTTAATCTGGCATTTCATCACTGTGCCCTCATTCCTCACTTTGGGAATTGGACTGTGTATTCAATTCCATTATATGTTGCCAATCTATAATTTATAATTTTAATTTTGGGGGCTTATAGTTAAAAGATTGCCTTGAGTCTCAGAAAAGACTTTGGACTCTGGAATTTTGAAAAGTATTGTGACCGGCAAAGACTATAGGGACTTTTAAAGGTGGACTAAATGCATTTTGCATTTTTTATGATTGTGAGCCTATAAGGGACAGTGAGTGGAATATTGTGGTTTGAATGAGAATGTCCCTCATAGGCTCCAAGTATTTGGACATTTTGGCCCCTGTTGCTGGTGCTGTTTTGGGAAGAAGATGTAGCCTTGCTGGATGAAGTATGTCACTGAGGGTCGGTTTTCAAATTTCTCTTAAGCCTTGCTGAATTTCCAGTCACTCTGTGCTTAAGGTGGCTTCTTGAAGATGTGATCATTCAGCTCTCTGGCCTGGACACCTCTGCCACCATGATTCCCCACCATTATGGGGTCTAATCTCTCTGGAATCAGAAGCCAAATAAACTCTTCACTCTATAAGTTGTCTTTGTCATGGCGTCTCATCAAACAATGGAAAAGTAACTAATTCAGAAGGAGGTATGAGAGATTGGGCTGTTGTGAAGAACCTAACCATGCAGGTTTTTGGAAGAATGTAGATTTTGGAAGTTTGGACTAGAAAGGCAGTTGAAAGCACTGCTTAATAATCTCTCCAAGCCATAAGCCAAGTAAACTTTTCCTTCTATAAATTGCTTTGGACATGGTGCCTTATCACAGAAATATAAATTAACTAATACATGCTTTCAGCAAGGCTCCAATTACATAGGCTGATTGTTCCTTTGTGTCCTTCTTGCCTCAGCTGTGACAAGAACAACTTAGGGAGGTTAAACTAGTCTCCCAGTTTGAAGGTGTAGTCAATATTTAAGATGGATTCTCCAACTTCAACTGATGCAATCTAGAAGCTCCTTTACAAACATGCCCAGAAATTTGTTCCCATAGTGATTCTAAAGCCCATAAAATTGACAATCTAGAGCCACATTGCACTCATGAACTCACAGCATCTGTGGTTACCTACACAAGATCTACATAACGTTCCAGCACGGAAGGCATAGAATGGGGGGAATCACAAACCCCAGCAACAGCTGAGGGGCTACTGATGTCTGATGGCTTTTAGGGGAAGGTCAGATTTCTTTAAGGGTGTGGCCTTGGTAAGTGAACCACACTCCAGTGGATGGCCCCACACCAATAAATTTACAAGCAGCACAAATAAGACTTTGTGGGCTACTAATAAATATAGAAGGCATGAAGTTGGAGGGGGTGGGAGGGTGCAATGGGATCTGGAAGGAGTTAAGAGGAGTTGGGCATAAAGGTGATCAAAACATCTTGTATGTATGTGTGAAATGCTTGAAGAATTAATACAATTATTATATTCTAAGAAATTAGAATAAATAAAATATGAAGACTTCAAAGAGATTAGGAGTTGAAAGGGATTGAGGTTAAGAATGATGGCTGGATAGCACCCAGAGGATGTTTAAGGCATCAAAAATACCCTGTATTTCATTAAACTGGTGGATACACATCAGGAGTTGGTCAGTGCTTGTGCACAGTTTAGGATCTGAGTAGTAATATTAAGTCACTGTAGGTTTTCCAGTTATAACAAATGTATCCTATTAAAGCACACTGGTAAGAAGACAAAGACTACATATTTTTAGGGAGAAGGTTTATACAAAAAAAAAGTATGTACCTTTCTCTCAGTGTTAATGAGAACCTAACAACACTAAAAATTCAATCCTATAAAAGAAACAGAAAAATAAGAACCATGCTTTCAGTACTTGTTAAAAGTACTGATTCTGGCAGCTAACAACTGTTCATAACTCCAGTTCCAGAGGATCCAACAGCTTCTTCTGTCCACCACGGGCATTGTACTACAAGGGTGCACTTACCTACATGCAGGCAACACACACATACACATAAAATAAAAATAATGAAATATTTTTTAATGGGGCTTTAGAGATGGCTTGGTGGTTAAGAACACTGACTCTGGCAGAAGGCCAGGGTTCAATTCCCAGCACCCACATGGCAGCTAACAACTATCCGTAACTCCAGTTACAGGGGATCTGACAGCCTCTTCTGATTCTAGGTATAATAGAAGGAGCTTATTTTATGAGACAGAGGTGAAGCCAAAACCTGCTTCCACCTTACACTCACTAAGTGAATGGGGCCAAGTTATTTATCTGAGTCAAATTCTGCTTTCATAAACTTTGCCCATTAGACTGAACTCATGAGGCTATTGTCAGGGTGGGCGGAACTCGGATGAGGGCCATAGTGCAATGCTGGGTGTTTTGCTTTCTTGATAGATGTGTGTTCCATCTGGTTTTCTTAAGTTGCTCTTTGTCTCTTAAGACTGCTCCATTGGAAAATAACTTTTATATCATTTTGATAATATCACAGCATGCAGATGATACCCATAACTGCCCCCCAAATGCACATTTGTATCCATTGGGAACGATTGTACAGTGTGATTTCCTTCTCTAGCTGTTGGTAGCAATTTGCAATGTCAAGCCAATCTATAAAATTGTTTTATAGGAATCAGGTCCCTGATGTGCTGTGAAGTGTCTTTTAACTCAAAGAAATTCATCTTAGCTTTAAAGCAGATGAATACTGTTGGGAACATATGTCGTTAAATTGGGGGCTGGTATGGTATTATGAAAATACCTTTGTGTTTATGTCTGTTTGAATTGTAGATTTACTAAATATAAACTTTTATACTGGCAGACACTGAAAATATCTTGACATTCTTCTGTTGCCCATTTGTTTTTGTGGGAACGACTTCCCCAGCCAGTTGTGACTTTTTACAGGTAGGATTCATTTTCTCTTCTCTATTGTTAAGATTCATGGTTACTTGCTTCTTAAATTTTGTTTGATTTATTTTTATCTGTGTGAGTGTTCTGTCTGCATGTACAGCAAAGATGCAATACCAGTAGAGGCCAGAAGGGCGCGTCATATCCCTGAGCTGACTTATGGATGGTTGTTAGCCCCCATATGAATGCTGGGCACGGAAAGCAGATTCACTGCAAGAGTGGCCAATGCTCTCAACAGCTGAGCCGTTCTCTCCAGCCCTGGTTTCCTTAAGAAATTTTGCTGTGTGGGAGCTGTTCGCTTTCTTAGTCCCTCTTGAATCTTTGCTTTTGTTGTTTTCTTTATCTCTCATATTATGATCAAATTAATTATGTTCCATTCTGTCTCTACTCCATTTATAACATCCTAACTAAACGACATTAATGTTGTCTTTCATGCTTAATGGTGTGATATTTTTCACTCATTTCTTTATCCCTTTCACTGTGGTATGTTATGTGCTCTAAGTAGAGTTCAATAATTTTGTTTCTATGTCCAACATACTGTTAGCTTATTTACTGATTTCTTAAAATCAGTTCATGTATTTTATAATTGGCATTTCTTTATAAAATTTTCTCTTAATTTTCATTTATTGCCACAATTTCTATATCTTAAAATTTAAATAGAGGGGATTGGAGAGATGACTCACTGGTTAGGAGCATTGGCTGCTCTTGCAGAGGGTGCACATCTGGGTTTCTTAGCACCTACATGGCGGTGAACAACCAATCCATCCATAACTCTAATTCCAAGGGATCTGATGCTCTCTTCTTACCTCCGCAGGCATTTCACAACACAGGCGCACTTACATACATGCAGGCAACACACTGATATACATAAAATAAAAATAATAATGACATAAAATATATATAATTAAAATTTCCTAGATAGGGTCAGGTGTGGTGGCAAAATCCTTTGATTTCTGTGCAATCTCTGTGGGTGCAAGGCTAGATTCATTGGTCTTCATAATGAGCTTCTAGGCCATCAGTGGCTATAGGGAGCTCCTGTCTCAACACCCCCTCCAAAAAAAAGTGAAAGAAAAATTAATTAGATAAATTGGGTAAAGCTATTTTAGCATCCATGTTTCAAAGTCTTAAGAAGGTTTATTGGTGTTCACATAGCAGAGTCTCATTTATTAAAATGTCCTAATTTTATTTGATTTTTGTTTTGATATGTCTATTTACTTGGTAAAGAGTAGAAAGCATGATTGAGAAGTTTTATAGCTAGTGTGAGACACCTAGAGATACCATCTACCTCTGAAAGACAAGCACAGTTCAAGCTGAATCCATTTAGAGTGAAATGATGTGGCCCTGGGATTTAGTTTTCTGAGGATTTATATCTTGTCCTGTTAATTGTCATGTGTAATCTTCATTGTGTCATTCAAATTTCTGGATTCTTCAGAATGGCATTTCTAGTTTGTGAACCTGACAAACAAACATCCTTCAAGTCCTTTGAGACTGGCAAAGTCCTTTGAGACACCCAGCCTCTTCCTGCAGCTCCTACCTGGAGACCCAAAGAATGACCAAGGTCTAGTGTGTTTTCTCTCTCTCTCTCTCTCTCTCTCCCTCCCTCCCTCCCTCCCCCCTTCCCCCCACTTCTTTATCTCTCTCCTGAAATTCCAACATCACACAATATCATGGTCCTCTAAGGACAGTTCTATGGTGACTGGAACCACAAATTTTATATTTAGCCAAATTTTCTAGATGTGTTTGAGCAAAGAAAAGCACCGAGTTCTGTCAGGTTGCATTTCCAGAAGCAAATGCAACTTGTTTTGTACTATTCTGTTATTTGATGGATTCTGCCCCTCCTTGCTTCACCCACTCTACTCTAAATGCAGCTCTGTTCCATCAAGCAGTGGAGTACTGAATTATCTAGGTTGCTTAAGATGATATGCATTAAATACTGATAATATGTGCATTTGCAAAGTCCAATAAACAAAAACTTTTATTCCTCCTTTAATTTTTTTGTAAACATGTTTCACAAAACCCCCAAAGGCCAAGGCAAAATCAACAAATTTTGTTCATTACAGAAAAGGTGAATGATTTTAACCACAAAGTCACTGGATACAGGAACTTGATAATTAATAATTATTCAAAAAATAGTGTGGTGAGAGTATTTTTCCCAATGCAACTCTTTCATTTTCCAAATAATTTTTACAAGCTGTGAATTTTCTGATTCATACAAGATTATGGCAAATATTATGTAAATATTTATGTATATCTCTTCTTTTAAATATAACTTTCCACAGCATAGCATTCTAGCCAGTATGATAACTGTTAGTTTTGTAAGCTCATAAAGAGCTTTAAATTCTCCTAGATTTAGCTGTGAACTAGTAGTGTTACCTGACTGGGCGCTTGGCAGATGACTTCCTTGGAATGCGGCCATGCGTTCCCTTGACAATTAGTGTCTGCCCATCACTCATTAGCTTCCATTGTTGATTTCTAATTTAAAATGTCTTCAGTTCACTCTGACGCTATATTTGTAAAGATGTCTAATTTGGTAGCATAAACTTAGAGATTAATTTTTTTTTCTGTGATCAGAACATTGTAAATATAAACAAAATTGTTTACTATTACATTTAAGATATACAAAATTGTATTTCTATTAACCCATATGATGCCATACATGCTTCAGGAACCAATCTTGAATGCTGTGAGAATTCTAAAGAACTTTGTGGGAAATTATAATTTATTCTTGAGCTTATCACATTGATAATAAGCTAATAAATCTAAGTTCAAGCTTCATTTGCAACTTATTCGTTTAATAGATATGAATGAATTTCTCTATTTTTGTGTGTGTCACCTTTCCTAAGTACTAAGTGGTAACAATAACACCCTGATTACAGTGATGGTCTCAGAGTACAACATGTGTCAGTGTGGGAGGTAGATATTGCTCTACATGTCATATGTGCTGTTTTCTATTATGCTGTGGTTTGAATAGGAAACGTGTCCCAAGGGATCAGTGGTCAACATCCGGTCCCTGTCTGGTGGTGGTTTGGGGGAAATGTTATGGAACCTTTAGAAGGTGGAGGAAGTATGTGACTGAGGGCTTTGAGGTGTTATCACTTAGCCCATATCCTGTTCTTTTGCTGCTTCCTGTCAGGTGACCTCACACTCTTAAACCATGTGTCTTCCCTACAATGATGAACTGTAATTCAAAATAAACCCTTTCAACCTTAAGCTGTTTTCTTCAGGGTGTTTTGTCACAGCAAGGGAAAAGAAACTAATATAGAAAGAAAAGATTTATTTTCAATGGTGAGTTAACTCTTCACATAGCTTATACTGTGCTAATTGTACGTCAAAATTAATGCCATCTTTTTGCAAACTAGGACAGCATCACTGAAATGCTTTTTCTGTTCTTGCTTTCAGATCTGGGATTGTGTCTTTGATTTTGACTCTTCGGGAGCTGTAGGCTGTCACTGTAATTCACTGACTATGCCCAGTGTCCTCAACTGTAAAATGTTGCAGTGTTCCATTTTTCTTTTTGTTATGTTCTCCCTCTTTCCCCCTAAAGGTAAAGTAGGGTTTTGGGGTTCAAAGTGACTGGTGCTTTTTTTTCTTTTTCTCTTGTTTATGATTATAAAATTTACGGTTATAGAAAACACTTAAAAAGAAATATATATGGCGAAAACCATCTCCACTAATAACCCGTATACAGTCTATGTGTCTGATGGTGTTCTTATAGGTAATGTTGTCCCTTATAGCTTATACAGCGAATAGAACACTAACTCTACAGTGTATATTCACTTTATAATCCTTTCTGAAGTTATACAGTAGCACTGAGTCACAGCTTATCTCAATACAAGATATAGTATTTTGAGCAATCAACATACAACCATGATCAATTCCATAGAACTCAATAGGATAACTCTCTTTCTCCAATGTGTGAAGCAGTGAGAGCCATGGGAACGTTTTCCCACCACTGTGCTCAGCACATGCACTTTTGGACCTTCATCTTTCATGGCACTGGTGAATACTCAAACAATTAACAAAATTAAATCTTAGCTATCAAACCATGAGTACATGTTTAAAGAGTTTCCATTTTCAAAAAAAAAATTCTAGTTACACTAAGAAGTCATTTTAAGGCAAAATATGTAATGATCTTTCCAGCGGGGGAGACACAGCTTACTACGGCAGTTTTATGAGTGAAATGGCCTAGTACTTATTTTATCAAAATGGTCACATTTAATGTGTCTATTATATAAGGCACAAAATTAAATTCACTTTACATTGATCTTTAAGCCAGGGACATTCCTTTCAAAGTGCTGAGCTGATCCTGACTCATGTGAGCTACAGCATTAAATGTTTGGGTGGAAACAGCACATCATGGTGACAGAGAGGAGCTTGTTCCCTGCAAATGTGCCAGGCAGTTTCCAGAGCAACCTAGACTGTACTCATTTTGTCTTCTAACTTATTCCAAATGTACCCAGAATTGTTTCTTTGCTGTACAATCATAATCAAATGCAGATTACACTGAACTTTAGCTGATTTACCACCCTATAGATGGCATCAGGAATTCCGTGAGTGACCTAAAGGTGAAATAGATTGTCAACGGATTTATTTTTTATTTAGTCAGAATTTCCAAACTCTTGTAAGTCTTGCTTAGTTCTCATAAAAAAGTCTAGATTCTTACTCTGTATTATTAGCCCGTTATTAATCTTTTAGTTTAAGCCTCCTAATTTCAAAAAACTATTGATTATGAATTCATCTGTATGAAGAAAATACACAATAAATATGTTTAAAGTGTAGGGTCTATTTATAACAAATTCATAAATATTTCATAACCTTGGAATCTTCATTAACTATTTTAGTATCCCTATAACCACAGGGAAATTTATTATTCACCATTATCCCACAATGTAATAAAAGTTAGGAATGCCTAATTTATGATTGAAATTTCCAATCTTTCTATAAATCAGTTAATAAATTATTGAGAAATATTATTCTCGGGAAAAGTTTAGTAGCTTAAAACATAATATAATAATTAACTATTTATAAGTAAGATGTATTTTTGAGGACCTAAAGCAATTTGAATTTAAACTAACTGCTGGAGGCAGACATAGTTTGAACAATTACAATCTTTAAAATTTCCAACAAGAATTTCAATGTCGCTACCAGCTCATTCATTGCATAAGAATTACTTTTTTACTGTAGATCAAGGACTTTTTTAAGGTACAGAACATTCAGTGTTCTTTAGCTTAGCCAAAGGTTGTATGGGAATTTTACAATGCGATATTCCTCATCTTTGTGCCTTGAGAATATTTAATAGTAGTTTTGGGGGGCCCAAGCACTTTACTTAATGGGAACTAGTTTTCACATATATTTCCAAACAAAATATTATGATATTTTTGGCCACAAAAATAACGTTGTGTGGTTTGAATGAAAATGTCCCCCATAGGCTCCAAAAGTTTGGACATTTAGTCCCCAGTTGGTAGTGCTATTTTGGGAGGTCTTAGAAGGTGTGCCCATGCTGGAGAAAGGATGTCACTGCGGGAGGGTCGGGGGGCTTAGAGAGTTCTTAAGCTTTGCCAGATTTCTAGTCACTTTCTGCTTCTTGTGTCTGCTTGAAGATGTGAGAGCTTAGCTTCTGCTCCTCCTCCAGCCACCTCTGCCTCCATGCCTCCCTGCCATGATGAACTTTTGCCACTTTAGAACCATAAGATAAATAAACTCTTCTTTTAATATGTCCCTTGTTCACTGTGTTTTATCACAGTAACAGAAAAGTAACTAAAACAAATGTTAAAAGTCTTCATTGAACCTGTCTGTGGTGCAGAAAGGACTTGGGTCAAATAACCATAGCATAAACCACAGGTCATTCCTGATAGGAGGGAATGGTCACCACCTGATGTCAGCACATCACAGTAAGTCAAACATTTTGCCACCTTTATAAGACAGAATGTGTGGTGTTTTGAAATAGAGTATCTGCCATAGGCTCCAAGTATTCAGACATTTTGTCCCCAGTTGGTGGTGCTGTTTTTTTTCGGGGGGGGGGGTCTTAGATGGTGTGGCCATGCTGGAGGAAGCATATCACTTAGGGTAAGCTTAGAGAGTTCTTAAGCCTTGCTCGATCTCCAGTCACTCTCTGCTTCCTGTGCCCACTGGAAGATTCGAACTCTCCAGTTTCTACTCCCACCACCTCCGCTACCATGCCGCCCCGCCATGATGGCTTCTAATTTCCTTTGAACCATGAGCTGAGATAAACTCTTCTTTCATATGCTCCCTTGGTTATGGTATTTTATCACGGCAACAGAAAACTAATTAAGACAGTGTGTGACCAAAGCAATCACTAACAATGAATTACTGATAACACAGGTTGGAAATTCCTTATCCAAATACTTTAAGAAGGGTTACGAATTATTGATCTTTCTAGTTTAGGAAATATACAAATGCATGCTGTGATATCTTGTGGATGGAACCTTATTCTACACATGAAATTCCCTTCTCTTTCACATGCATCTTATGTAGATTGTATAAAGAAAAGTTGATGGAATATTAGTTTGTTATTTGAAAAAAGCTTGTCAAGCTGAGGATCAAATCCAGGGCTCTAAGCATGACAGATAGTGTTTATCTAACAAGTTGCATACCTAGGATAAACAATGTTTTTAATAATTTGTGCATGAAAATATTTATGTACCTTGAGTGATCATGAAGTAAGACAAAAATATGACCATCTCCATTACCTATAGACATCACTGTCCCTGCTGCCTATGATTGTGTCTGCCTCAGCTGCCCATGTGACAGGCAGTGTCTGTGTCATCATCACTCCTGGCCAATTTCACATGCTTCTCACAATCACTTTCTAACACTTATTCATGCATAAGTACTAAATAATAACATGACATACCATTAGTACAGTGAAAACGTATGTTTTCAGGCTTACTAAGCAGTACAGGCATTACCAGAGCTAGTTTCTAAACAGCCGCAGGCGCAGTCAAAGGCAGCGTTGATTCCTTACCCGCAGCACGTTCTGATGACTGTTCCCTGAGGTTTCTTGTTTCTGGTGAGAAGAACCTAAAACACAGCTGAGAAAATTGGGAATGGAAACTTAGGGGTGATGAGGAGCAGTCTGGTGGATGGCGTCTGGAAACGTTTCCTCCTGAGACCTCCGCCTCATCAATGATTTTTGATTTAAGAAGTCTCTTTCTTTAACACGAGGCATTCTTTCATGTTTCACTTTGAATGCACGCAGCCCTTGTCCTTCAATAAGCTCATCACACAATTTGTCAGATTACCCGTAGTCCCTTTCTCTATAGTGTTAAAATATCTTTTTCTTCTGTTTTCAGGGTCACTTTGATTCAGAAGTTGTTTATCTTTAGTCAATGAATACACAAATGCAGCCTCATGACTGATGCAAACATTTCTTCATGTCTACTTCTAGTTTCCTTACAGACAAAGAAGGCATATTTTTCTGTATGTAAGCATGCCAGACATCTTTTTGTTCTGTCTGGACATGTAGAGTCTTTCAAAACAACCACTTGGTTTTCATCCTGCCTGAACAAAGTCTCAGGCCAGACATTTTCCCATTCATAAGAAACTTTCATCACTGCACTGAATACATCAGCAACAACACACATGACATACTTCATACTAATTCCTAAAAACCTTCCACAGCCCTGAATCTATGTACTGTCATTAGCATGCTAAGAAAGTGTTTTTATGTTTAATCTTGATTGATCTAAGAAAGCTGAATCATAAAAATTGTGTTTATGAAGTCACATGTGACATAATAATGTGACCAAAGTAGTATGTGTACGTGTGCATGTTCTGTATGTCTGCGCATGTGTTTGTGTAGGAGCACTGAACATGTGGACATGCACGCAGAGGCCAGAGGTTGATGTCAAGTGTTTTCCTCAATCACTTTCCACCTTATTTACATTGTTTTTGAGACACGGTCTCTCAATAATCTTGAAACTCATGAATTTGAATAAACTAGCTGGCAGTGACCCCTAGGTGTCCTTCTGTCTCTGCTTTCTGAGCACAGGGAATACAATGCACTGTCTTGTTTTTTTTATAGGGGCAATGCAGATCAAAATTAGTTCAACATACCTGTATGGAAAGCATTTTACTAACTGAGACATCGGTCTTCCCTTACATTTACTACTTAAAAATTAGCGCATGCATGTGTGTGTGTGTGCGTGTGTGTTTATATACATGCATGACATATGTGTGTGTCACAGGACAACTTGCAGGAGTTAGTTTTTTCATTTCACTATGTGGATCCCAGGGATTCAACTCAGGTCATCAGGCTCAGCAACAGGTACCTGTCCCTGCTGAGTCATCTCAATAAACCAATATCTACTTTTGATGAGATGTTCAACTGGAGGGTGGACAGAAATCTTGTCTAGAGATAAAACCCTTGCAGCTTTCCTCCAGCCTGGCTTTTCTGCACCGTCAAGCCACCAGCACAAAATCTCTGTAGAAAACAATCTGAAAAAACATCCCTGGAGACGCAAGTTTTTTCTGTCAGCAAAATAACGGAGTGGTTAAACAGTTCAGAAGCTTTTCCCAAGCTCTCAAGTCTGCCAGCTGCTTCAGCCCATCAGAGCACAGTCATGCTGCCCTCGGCATCCTCGGTGCCTGTAAACGGTGTCTCATTTTCTGGGGCTGAGTGTCATCCTGGGGCACAAGCACAGGAGCAGTGATGTTCCGTCAGCCTGTGAACTTATTTCAGCATTGGTGAGGGATTGAACTGTTGCTTCATCCTCCTAAGGGGCTTTGTTTCCACAGTCCTTAACAGTACGTTGCCACGTCTTTTCTTGAATTTCTTCAGTCAGCCTGTCTCATAGTCTTAGTTCCCTCTCATTCACATTCTGTGGTGACAGACCTCTGCTTGTTCCATCCCAAGTCTTCCATAGAGGGGTGTGGTTCATAGCAACACCAACAGGCACACTTTCAACATGGGTGGTGATCGTCAGAGCTTCTGCTTGATGCCGTTCTACCAGGTCCCAGAGGGCAGTCAGTACTGATCTCTGAGACCTGGCAAGGGCTTCCCATCATCCTAAACTCAACATTTCAAGCTACCTCAAAGTGACACTGTAGGGAAAGGAAGTGACATGTCCCCCTGGAGCCATGCCTGAGCTGTAGGTAACTCATCAAATTAGTCAGACTTGTTTATTGCAGTGAGTTTGTGGGTAGTTTTTATCCAGTAACAGCCAACTAAAATGAACATAGAAGGTGGTCTGCACCAACACCAAATGGACTAACTGCTGGAAAAACAATCAGCAGACCCCATTCCCCACCACACACATTCACCTCATACAGTTAAAAGTGGCAAAAGACATAATGGGAAGCACTGGAGGCTTGGGGCTTACCTATGATAGGCATTTGAGGAGGGAGGTCACCACTGGAGGCAGGAGGAAAAGTGCTCAAGCCCAGAAAAGGGAAAATTGATGTAGAAAGAATCTAAGGAGCTCAGAGATTTCTTTTTTCATTCTAGGCAAAGAGCAAAGAAAAGTGCAGAAAATTAGGAGGAATCAATTTTTAAGCTCTTTTTCTCCCACAAAATATTTCACGTTATTGGCAAAGAGTTAGAACAGGATTCATCTTTGGAGCTAAATCCTAATATCAATTTAATGATCTATTTCCAAAAATACTGAGCCAATTACATGAGTTTCTAACAGAACTAGACTCTTTTGAGCTATTGGAGGAGATGATGTAATAGGTCAGTGAGGTGACCGTTGTTGAAGACAAAATTCTTAAGGTAACAATGGAATATTGGAACTTGCTTTCCCAAAACCAATCAACACATTCCTGTTTTCTTATGGGCTTAAGCACCGATTATTTACAAGTGGTTTGGGGTGATGAAACCTGAATACATTTCATCATCAAAGCAGATACAAGTTTGTTTTCCATCCGAAGGAGCTGTATTATATTTTATTACAGCAATTTCCAAACTCACTCACCAAAGCTTTTTTGCTTTGTGTGCACCATGGAGGACTGCTGAAAATTTCAAAAACAACAGGAAATAAATCAAGGAGAAGAACCGTTTTCTGAAAATTTAATGGAAGAAAAAAGAGGTCCATCTCATGGGTCTCTGATAGCAGTAGGATAAGGAGGGAAAATTCCTCAAAATGAAAGGAAAACGCTTATACTTAATGCAAGATAAGAAAACAACTCTGAGAATGCCCCATTTTCTGCTCATTATTATCCCATGACAATCTTACAAAATGCTCTCAGTTCAGTTATTTGTATTTGATCCACTTACATGGTAACTGTGGATCCTAGCCTTTCCTTTGAAACTCAAACTATTGAAGTTAACAGCCTTCAGGCCTGTTCTATCCTTCCCTCTTTAACTGTCCTTTGGAGACCAGGGCTGATTGAGAGTGAGACCCAAGATCCAGAAGAAAAACCCAGTCTCAGAAAGAAAGCACCCCTTAGCTGAGAGGAAGGAAGAATGGGGCCAGACACAACCAAGTCGGTGTTTTCCGTTCCCTAATGGAAAGCTATATAACAAGCAGGTGAATATGAAGAGTTCCAGATACCAGTGGTGTGCTGGAAAATAAGGAGTGGAGAGGGATGCGAGGGGTAGAGCTGCCTGGCATTGTTCCTGTGTAAAATGGTCAGGGAAATTCTCTCTGAGAAGGTAATCTAAAACAAGAGACCGGAGAAATTCTATAAATACTTCCAAGTGAACCCAGTCCCCTTCAAACAGAAGGGCTGGGGAAGGGGAATGCTTAGTAGTTCCTCACTCAGTGTCACTCAGTTTCTACCGCTGAATAGCGGCTGCATAATTAACTGGTATTAAAGAAAGTAGCATCTATGATTCTCCAATGAGAAAGAATTACTTGCAAACATATTTGTTATTATTAGTATAGAAATGTATCTATATTATTTTCATATTTTATATATGCTACAATTTCCCCTAATTTTTCACTCCAGAACTTTTTTCTCTTTTATTTCTTATCCATTTCTGTTTTTCTAAACCTACTTCCTAACTCTTCAAAAAATACTCAAACACGGAAAGGGTGTTTATCAGTTCTTCTGTTGATGGAATCTACATTGATTCTATATCCTGACTATTGTGAGCAGTGCAACCATTGTCTCTGTGTGTAGGTCCTTCAGGAATATACCTAGAAGTACTAAATCTAGGAGATAGATCCATTTTCATTATTTTAGTGCCACCCACACCCATTTCCATAGTAGCTTCACCTGTTTCCACTCTCACCAGCAGTGTACAAGGGTTCTCCCTTCCCTACATCCTCACCAACGATTGTGCAACCATCCATTGTACAGAAGCCTGCTTGATGCATCAGGGTCAAGTCACAGATATGTGATCTTATTTAAGCCTCTCACACATAGTAACAAGTATTGCATGGACTCATTCATGTCATATCGAATCCCATGGCACTTGGATGGAAGCCCTCTAGGGAGGAGAGTAAAGTCACCTCTGCAATCTTAGGAAAGTGGAAGTAAGTGATGGTCTGTGTACATTCCCCACGCTCTGTTATTTTAGATTGTTCACTGTGATGAAATTTAAGTTGAATTCTCTGAATTTAGGGCTGGAGAGATGGTGGCAGTTACGAGCACTGGCTGCTCTTGCAGAGGACCCAGGTCTAAGTCCCAACACCCACATGGCAGCTAACAACTGTTCATAACTCCAGTTCCAAGGTATCCAATGCCCTCTTCTGACCTCGACATTGCATGGCACAGATGCACTTACATACATACAGGAAATACACTCATACGCATAAAATAAAAACAATAACATAATAAAAGAATTCTTGGTTCCAAAACTGTTTTTTGGAATATTGATATCACATCCCCATGCTTTTTTTTTTTTTTAATCACACTAAGGTCAACTAGAAAATCTCTCATTTCATTGGAAGAGTCTAAATGCTGCATTTATACCAAAGAAGGCAAGTAATAGTAATAATTACGAGATATCCTTATAATAATATAGCTAAGCAATAGCTAAATTAATAGCTACATTAATGTAGCTAAGTAATAGCTACATTATTATAAGGATATCTAAATGTGAATGTGTTATATCATAGATATTATAGGACATTTATAACAACTCAAGTCCAATAAATGTATCAAAAACTGTTTTGCAAACAAACCAATACAGAACAGCTCTTAGAGAGTGTTTGACTTTGTGTGAGCCTGATTTATTCACTATACAGTTGGTTGTGGGTGACCCCAGAAGTTGTGAATAGTATGGATTAAAACTATTAAAAGTACTTAGACCATTACATTCTAAATTGTAAGACAATTTCAAATCCAAGAGCTGACTAACATAACTGAATCATAGTGACAGCAAAGAATAGCACAGCCTGGTGCTTCAGACAAGTGACCTGCTCAGTTGCCAGACAGGACAAGAGTTAAAGGAAGGATCTTTGCAGAAGTCTCAGGGCTGGGGAAAGCAAGCTTTGGTTTTTCCTTTCAGTTCTTCCCATTCTGTTTATCTGTTTAGTGTTTATATCAGTTACTTATTCACTTTTCCTTTTCTCTGAATAGTTTGTCGTAGAATTATCTAATAAGGGCATCTACTCTGAATATTCTGAAAGCTCTTGATAAGAACTCAGAACCCTAATTGATTGAAATAATTCTCTAGGCTCTAGAGCTCTGCTGAAAGTCACACTAAACAATCAAGGTGTGTGTGTGTGTGTGTGTGTGTGTGTGTGTGTGTGTGTGTGTTATTCTCTCTCTTGTTAGGAGTTTAGATTGCATAAATTTAGAGTCATTATCTTTAATTATTATATTGTTGATATCATTGACAAAGATTTTTTCAAAAACAAAATCACTTCCACCAAACCTGAATGCACATATGGTTGAAGAGTAAAGTCAACAACAAAGAGCGTCCGACCTGTATGATAACGGAAACAGGGCCAAAGTAATGTGGTTTTTCCAAATCATTTACTTTACATTATGCAAACCAGGGGCTGGGGATGCAGCTCAGTGGCAAACATAGTCCTGTGTGTAATCCCTGTACTTAATTAAACACACACACACACACACACACACACACACACACACACACAAAGCCAGGTCTCGTGGCTCATGCAAATCAAGGCCAACTTAGGACACATAATAAAGTCTAGATTAGCTTGGGCTACAGTGGAACACCTTAGATCAAAATTTTCTTACAAATATGGTCAAAATAATTTATGAATATAAAATGAAATTTGGGACTCATTGGGGACAGAGCATCACTCCGTTGCTTATGTTGACCCTGTTCCCTTGAACTCCTGTTATCCTCCTGCCTCAGCTCCCTAAGCAGCTAGAACTATAGGTAACAGCCACAGTACCCAGGAATTTTCATGTATTTTAATTTTTTATTTATGTATTTATTTTGCTTGCTTATTTGTTTCAGGTAGGGTCTGCCTATAGTCCTGGCTGGCCTGGAACTTGCTATGTAGACAAGACTAGCCTCAGTCTTACAGAGAACCGTCTTCTTCTGCCTCCTGAGTGCAGAAGTTAAAGACACGCACCACCATGCCTGGCAATTTTCATATTTAAAAAAAAATAAAGTACTTAAAAGAAATCATTACATAGTGTAAGCATCTTAATACAGTTCTGTAAACCAAATCTCAAGTTTTAAAGGGACTTTACAAATATGACTTAGCAAGTTTGTAAAGAAAAACAGGTAGCTAGTCTATCAGATAATTTCTTAGTTTTTGTGATTTGTGAAGTGATTTATAAATTCAGCCATCTTACATCAAGGAAACAAGGACCTCAAAAAGAACTTCAGACTGGTGTTCAGCATCACTGATAATGAACTTTAATTCATGAATCAATTCATTATTTTTAAGAGCTTCTCTTCCAGCTCCCATTTACCACTAGAGTATGCTGGATTGACATGGTTACTGCCCTCAGAGGATCCTAGATGACTAGAAGCAAGGTAATAAATATTAGCATAAACTCTTCACAATGCTGCAAAATGGGTTTGAAATGTAGTCCACACTATAAGAAGGTTCCCAGAAAATGCTTTTTGCTCTATTTCAATGTTGTGTAGTTGGTTAGGTGGCTTTTTATTTTTCCCTCTTCTGTTTCTCCTGTAGAATGAAGAGAAGTTATAGCAGAAAATTAAAAGAAAATAGAGAGACTAGAAAAGAGTCTTTGTAGACCCTAGGATAAGACCAGTGTGAAAGGCATGTAGAAAAATGAGTCTTTAAATACTATAAGTGTGTCAGGCATAGTAGCACAAGCCTTAAATCCCAGCACTTGGGAAACAGAGACAGGCAGATCTCTGTGAGCTGGAGGTCAACTTGATTTACATAGCGAATTCCAGCCCAGCTCAAGCTACAGGGTGATCCTGAGTCAAAAAAAAAAAAAAAAAAAAAAAAAAAAAAAATGCATGATGGTGCATGCCTATACGTCCCCTGAGGCCCAAGAATTGTCCTGGATTTGAGACTAACCTTAGCTATGTAGTGAACTTCAGATCTGCCTGAGCTATATAATGAGACTCTGCCTTGAAGAACAATACTAAGCAAATAATTAAATGATTAAATAATAAAGATAAGGTGTGATCTTGTGAGTATCTCATAACAGGCACACAGTAGGTCCTGGTGATGTAAGGTGAGGAAAGTTAAAGCTAAGAGTCTAGGGAGAAAAATGAGCCAGGTGACGAATGATACCGTGGACCCCATGTATTAAAATCAGCTGCACTAAGGTGACATGCAACATCCCTAGAGGCAATGTAATAAATGTTACCATAAACTCTTCATAACGTTGCAATTGGCTTGAAATATAGTCCACAGTGTAGGAAGTTTTCCAGAAAATGTGTTTTGTTATATGTCAATGTAGTTGGTTAGGTGGTAAATTAACACAGTGATATTTTATATCTTAAACACATCTTACTCCTACAATGGTGAGCCATTCCTTCCTCCTTGAAGCTAAGCTATCTGGAACACAGATCCTCAAGGCAGCCACTGAGAAGACTGATTTGGATGGTATTACATAGCAAAGCAGTCAGGTCTGGAAATGGCTTGCCTAATGCCCGCTGTGTCTGCTCACGTTCTGATATTCAGTACAGAATTGCTTCATATGGTCCAGATGCAAATACAGAGGATCAGGAATGAACAGTCTACACTCAAGAGGATGTCTATATGCTGAACACCTGGCTTTGTCTATGCCAAGCCATGCTGAGGACTATGAACATTGTCTATGATAAACTTGAGAGATGATCTGTGTGTTTTAGGAAGCACACGTGGTAAGGAACAGAAAATGCAATTTAAACATTTTGTTGTATGCACTTTGGATGAAAGAGCCTGACTGCTCCACTTAGGAGCCCCCTGCGTTACAGATAACTTATTGAGGACATTAATCAGCAACTTTAGAAATTATTAAAATGTCACAATGTTTACCTGAGGGTTCATGGAAAACATAGAAAGCAAACTGGGAGAAACCATGACCATCAGATATGTCTAGGGCTGGAGATTTCTTAGAGCAATTATCAAGAAAACAACAGGCACGTTGGAATAGGTATAAAATATTCCTTAGAAATCAGCTTCAGGAGTTCAGACACAAACTGTGGATTCTCAATCATGGCATATGTCTTCTACAAGAGAATAGTTTTCCTAAATAAATTACAGTTAAATCATATTGAATAGAGTATAATATTACTAATAAGTAATGGCAAGAATATGGTTGTGGTAAAAAGTGTTTTCTTGTTAATTTAGTTCAGTTTTAGTGGAAATGGGATTGTATTTCATTTCATTTATTTGTTTTTTAAATGCATGAATGTTTTGCTGGCATCTATGTAAGTACACCACGTTGGGCAGAGTCCACGAAGGTCAGAAGAGGGCATCAGATCCCCTGGAACTAGAGTTATGATGGTTGGTAGTTGCCATGTGGATGATAGGAACCCAACCTGGGTCCAGTACACTCTCTGAGCCATCTGGTCAACCCCTTAACGGGCTTTATATTGTCATTGAGTAACAATCAATGACATATTTGAGAATGACATTTAACATGGCTTCACCATGACCTGGTCAGGATGGAATAGCACGGTTGTGTCCTTGTTGAAATATTGTGACCCTGTATACCATGTGGGAACTGTGGTAGGAGAGTGTGCTTATCATTCAACATCATCCTCTCAATCCTGTCTTGCAAGAACCATCATATAGGATAAAAGCACTGTTATGTAATGAGTAGGTACCAGATTGCAATGCCATGGGAAATAAGGATAAATTACTTTAGTAATGCTTTAAATGACTTTATTGCACATAAATGGTAGAGTGTTCTACATCTATTGAAATCACTTGTTCCTTTCTCTGTTTTCTCAGAATATTTGTAGCCTTATAAAAAGGTCCCCTTCAGGGCCCTTTATAAAATTCTGTCAGTAAATCTGTCAAAATCTGTTTTTCTTAGTCTTAAGAAAAAGTAAAAATAAAAGAGTAAAATAAAAAGTAAAAAAGGAAACATATAGTAGAAAAGACTCATATAAATGAGTCAGTAAAAATGCATTTCTGTGTACAAATGATTAGAAAAGTATTTTTGCAGTTAAAGCTGTGCTGTGTGCCAGGGATTGGCTCAATTGTAGAGCACCTGATCAGAATGCACAAGGCCTTAGATTTAATCTCCAAACTATTAAAATCAATCAGTCAATCAACCAATCAATCAATCAACTTAAAATTTTGTGAAGGCTATAATGAAACCAAAACCTCCTTTAAAGTTTCATTTATTTTTATTTTAGATGATGGTACTTTGCCTTCATGTATGTAAGTGTACCATGTACATGCAGTTCATGTTGAGGCTTGAAGAAGGCATCAGATTCCATGGAACTGGAACTTTTGATGGTTGTGAGGTTCCATGTGGGTGCTAGGAACCAAACCCAGGTCCTCTGGAAGAACAGGAAAGACTCTTCACCCCTGAGCTAGAAACTTAAATCTTAATATTCATTATCTGGAAAGGTTGGGAACTAGGGTGGGAAAGATAAAATGTATTCAGAAAATAAATGAACGAATGTGATAGCAAATAGTATTTTTTCAGCAAAAGTATCATGTATCAATCAAGTCCATCAGTACAGTGTCTAATATACATCAGTACAATAAAAAACTGCATCTGAAATATTACATAATCAAGGGAATAGATATTTTTGTAGCCATTGGAAGGTAGAAATTATATATCTTGAAAGTCTGTTGCTCTAAATTTTTCAATGAAGTAGCATTTTCTTTAAAATGTAATTAAATCTTCATGCATACTTAAACTTGCATTGTGTTGTGTGGAGTAAGAGGTTATAAATGTCCTTTTCCATGGATTGTTTTTACTTCGGGTATTCTCAGAGTGCAAACCTGTGTTTTCTTAAGAGTCTTCCCGCACCAGGAGATCCTCTGGTCTCATGCAGCACACCTACCCTTAGAGTCATGGAACACATAGCTTTGGTCCTGAGAAAGAACGGGAGGTAGGAATCTGGTTCTCACAAACCTCTCCACATTCTGCCTCCTTCATTCCCCAACCAGGACCTGCCAAAATTGCCACCTCCTTCAGGGCCCGTTATGAAATTCTGTCAGTGAATCTGTCAAAACCAAGTTTTTCTTATTCTTACAAATTTGCTCAAGACATTTCCCCAAGCACTCAGTTCTGAGTTACAGTAAGCCAAAACGCACAGATATGTAAACTATGGGTAAACACAGCAATGACAGGTAATACAGTGACTTTATTATCTTTTTCAATGAGTCTATCCAACTAACACATACTGGAAAATGCAAAGCAGTTAGACTACCCAAATTTCCATCCTATTAGGAGCACTTTCCCCTCATTAACTCTTTTATGATAGTTCTACAATGCCTAAACCTGGAGACTGAGGGATAGATTTGAGATAGTAACTTTAGGGGATCCTGCAAAAGGGAACTTGTTTCTTCACAAACAGCACTAAAAATTCCAGAATATCTTATCTGCCTCCCATAATTCATATTGCAGGAAGTCCGGTTGTGCCTACAGGAACCTGTGAATTTTCAACCTGCTTTTGATAATGTAATTTCAAAGGATTCTATCTTCTAGCATGGCTTTGACAAAGGCTTTGAAGAAAGACTTTCAGAAACAGTCGGGCGGTGCTTTCCAGAAGATCTCCATTAACTACCCACTCAAACAAACAACCTGCTTTCTCATTTTGTGCCTCTAGCTTTGAGGAAGCAGGTGGTTATTTAACCCATTAAAACATTTGCTGTGCAAGAGAAGAGCACAAGGAGATGAACTTAGAGGCTTTGTGAAATTGTGACATTCTGTTCCCATGATGTGTGTGTCTCCAGTTCAACAGTTTGAATTGACACTGATTATTCAGTGTGAATGAAATAGCCTAGTTCGCAAAGTTTCGATTCAGTGAAATGAAAGAATACATTATTGATAAGTCCCCATGTTTCATGACATTTAAGTTTACCCGTATTGACTTCAGCCACAAATGAATCTTCGGTCAGAATCCAAGCAAGTTAATATAGCGCAACCCTCTGCCCAGCACACACACAGACACACACACACACACACACACACACACACACACACTTACTCACAGAAACGGGGATCTTGTACATAAAGGGCTACTTCAAAATATGAAGAGGTGGGTGGCTAGATGGCTTACTGAGTAAAAACCCTGGCACCAAGCTTGATGACCTAAGTTCAATTCCAAGTACCCCAGGGTGAAAAGTTGCAGCTGACTACTGCAAGTTGTCTTCTGATATCCATGTAGCCTTATGTGCATGCACACAGAGATGTACACTGAAGACAAATGAATACATTGTAATTTTAAAGAATAGAAGCAGGAAAAAAGAAACTAGACCATGGAAATTTAACTTTAAAATATTAAGGATTAACATCTTGCTAAATGTGTGCATAATCCTATGTATAATATACTAGGGATGATTACAAGCCCTACTGTCTGACGAACCCCAGAAGGGAGCCTTTGGAAATACAGTTACTAAAAGTGACTCATATTTCCCAGGGACTGATGTACCTGACCTAAAGTACAAACATTCAGCTGCGCACCAGATCTGTGCTATAAAGCATGTAACAGATGTAAAGAGGGTGATAGGAAAAGATAAGCCAGCCACAACTATTTGGCTTTGTTTTTCCTGCAGGAATTCCAGGTGGACATCTTCATCAGGAAGCAGGTGGGTCTGGAAAGTATATGCTCTAGGCAATGATATCATGACTTTTTATTTATCTCTGTGCTAAATCCACATTGTGATCTGAAGTAAGTGCAGGTTGATGTAAGTGATACAACCATCATTATTTTCATATATTCCACACAACTTGGCCCAGATTCACTGCAGTCCTGGAGCAAAGAATACTGCCCATGAAGTAAAGTAAAGAAGTAATCTGTTTAGAAATAACAAACAGGAGGCTCATGACTCTTCACGCAAGGTTTAACATCTGCTTTCCATCAGTTTGAAATCTGGACAAAAGGAAAGCACACAGTGGAGGCCATAGCAGATTAGCCTTTAGGGGAGGAGCACCAATAGTTTTTACTCAGCTCACACATTGTAGAATAAAACAATTATTATTTTGAGTCAATGTCAACACAGTGGGGGCCATAGCAGATTAGCCTTTAGGGGAGGAGCACCAATAATTTGTACTCAGCTCACACATTGTAGAATAAAACAATTATTATTTTGAGTCAATGTCTCTGGTCCCGGCTGACCTTGTGCTCAGTGAGGGCGGTCTTGAACTCTGGATCATTCTACCTCCACATCCCAAAAGCTGGAATTACAGGAACCACCAGCACATTAGTTTTATTTGGTGCTAGGGAGGGATAGAACACAGAGCTTCCTGCATGCTGGGAAAACACACTGTCAACTAAACCACAGCCCCAGCCAAATGTCTTCATTATGCGTCTTTCATGTCGTCAACTTCCTCACATACACATATGTATGTACATTCATATTATGCATGAAAGATCTCTGTGTTTCTGAATTGCTATTACAGACTACAACCCATTTGGTGTCTTGTTCTCTTCCTTACGTTAACCTGTCATCTCTGAGTTATCTGACTCTGTTGACTAGTTTCTATGGTTTCCACACACTTTTTTTGCACATTACCACATATCACCCTGTTCTGCAGTGCACTGACAGGCGTGCCATTTGTAGATAAGTATAAGTTAGAAAATAGCATCTTTTCTACTAGTAGAGTAAAATTCTCTGTAGTTGTTCTGAATCCAAATAAAGATAAGCACCAGGATATAAGTGTATTCTGTTCTGGTTGGGTTCTTAGCATTTATTAAAAAGAAAAAACTGACATTTATTGTAGAAGAGTACTGTTTAGTCTTAAGGTCACTCATGAGAGTACCCTGAAATAATGGAGTGTAAACACATGATCCTAGCAGTGAGGACTTATATTCGATTTTAGTTTTTGAAATAATACCTTGGAGCTCTCTTCTCCTATCTGGGATGTGAAGAGTGTCTCCTCTCCCCTACTGAACGCTGTGGTTTGGGGAAAGAGACTGCGTGGTACTAGGATGCAAAATACGAAGTGGCAGTTGTTGGGTAGGCGTGTCCGCCAAAGAACTAGCAACAGCTGGAAGTGTGAACCCTAAGAGACTCTGTAGAAAGAGAGGGAGACAGTCACCCCTCCCACCCAATAGGTCAGCTCTAATTGCATGAGAGGCGGGTCTAAGGAGAGACAGGGAAGAAGCCTGGAAGGCTGGCTGAAGGAGCTTCGCCATCTTGGGGCTGGCGGGAGTGGATCTGGAAAGCTCAGCTGAGAAGAGCCGGCCTGCGCCCAAGCCTTTGTAAGTGACGCCCTCCAGGATAGCATAAGCTTTGAATAAATATCTTTATTCCCTAAACTGTAGCTTAGAGGGACATTGTATCGGTTTGTAGATTGGGTCATAAAGGGCCTGGGAGCCAAGTGCACACACAGTGCGGACCTTCCAGAAGTAAATTTCACTTTCCAGCAGTGAAGGCAGAGAGGTACCGGTAGTGTGGGGGAACAGCTTCGGTGGCAAATACTTCCTCTCTCATGGTCTTTTATTCATAAATTACTTGAGGGATTGAATTTTGAAAAAAAATAGCACAATAAATTTTAATGACTAATTCCACTGGACTGGATTCTAAAATATAATGAATAACAAAATGGCTTCAAGAATAGATAAGTTCTATCCATTGAGCAAAAACCACACCATAGTAAATGTTATGACAACAGGTAATGGATAATGGGCACAGGTGATGGAATAGCAGGGAATTCATCCTAAGAGTTCATTTAGATCATGAAAAGACAGGGTCCAAATGTAGCTGGGAGTGGGGACATTTCATACCCCATCAAAATCAGGTATGATCGCACCTGCTTGGCTTGCTCTTAATCTTCTCTAACATAAAATCTAATTTCAACTCCTATGCACTACCTGGTTTTTACAGACAGACATGTAAGTGTTTTTATAGAAACATGATGAACTGTTAAGCAAACATTTTATCAGAAGAAACAGAGACCAGCACTACTTTTTCTAAAGTTCCATTGAGTGGAGTTATTTTCAATTCTGACATTTAGTATGAGGAAGAAATGGAGATGCTTTGAATTGTTGAAGTGTCCAGAACTCAGCGTGATTTTTAGCATTATCTGACAGTAAGATTCAAAAGAGATGCCAGACCAGAGCATGTCTTCTGATGAGATGTTGAAGTGGGAAAGTATTTTGTGGGATGTTAAGTCAATATCACATGAATTCAGACCGAGGAGAGCCATGTGGGGGTTGTCCAGGAAGCAGATGGTCCTCAACAGTTTTTCTAACCAAAAATCTCAGCGCTCTGTGTGTTTCTGCAGGGCAAGGCTTGCCCTAGCAGATGAAGCACTGGGCTTGTCCAGTAGCAACTAGATCCAGCTTGCCTCTTCCTGTATATTTTTAGAGCAGAAAAACATCACACACTCTGATATAATTGTGGAAGTTTGATAGAAGCTTAGAGAAGATGGAATTAACTATAAAAACATGGCACACATCTCCTAATTAGTGTTAAACATAAAATTATGCTGATTATAAATTTAAAAGATTTAAAATACTAACAATTTCAAAAAGTTAAAACACTTTCCAATATCTTATAATACTAGATCACAAAATTTATTTGACCTTGATATTTGTAAAACAAGATAGCCTTCAATGATTGCTAAAGACATATATATTTTCTTATAATGCCAAACCAAAGAACATTATATGTTCTGTAGATAAAAGTATCAGACGCAGGAAAACATGTGAATTATTGCAATGGCTAGATCACAAGTTCCAAGTGAATAACCGAATATTGAAATCTATGGGGAATATTATCAAATTCAACCTTCTTATTTTTGCAAAAAAAAAGAAACTAGAGGGGTTGTATAATAGCAAGAGGCAGAGTCATGATTTGGGCTATCCATCTCCTGATTTCCATCCACTATTTAGTGTATTGGCCAAAAAGTTAAGTTTGAGAAAATCATTTTTTTTTTTTTTGGTCTTTTTGAGTCAGGGTTTCCCTGTAGCCCCAGCAGGCCTGGAAGTCACTATGTACACCAGGCTGGCCTCAAACTCACAGAGATCCATCTGCCTCTGCCTCCCAAGTGCTGGGATTAAAGACATGCACCACCATGCCCTCCAAGAAAATCATTTTCTTGGTCACTTCTTTTTGTATCAATCATGATGTCATAAGTTTCTAAACAGAATGAAAATAGAGACTGAAAATAATTGTTTGTAAAAATATGTTAATGATCTGGTTTACTAATAAAAAGTTACTTCCATGGCCGTCCACCATTCTCCAATGGTTTTGATCAGGGAGTGGCTTAAGTTAAGAAAAAATTCACAATAATAAGCAAAAATTTGAGAGCTCATCTGAAGATATGGAGCGTGTATTGTGGACAGTTTCGTTCTGAAAACAGAGTATCTGTCAATCACGGGATGTCACCCAAAGAGCTGCTCTAAAATATCATCCGAGTCTAAATAATGAAGATCAAATTTGCAAATTTGTTAGCTTCTCACAGTTGGAAGGACTATGAGATGTTAAACTAGGCTAAGCCACTTTTCCAGAGAATTATATATAAAATTATAGTGTTCCTTATCTCTCTTCATAATGGGTACAGTTGTCAAACTGAGTCTAGGTGTCTTTAAGGCTCACTAGAATAGAGGTTTTTTTTTCTGTTCTAGCTAAAGATTGGAAGCTTCAAAATGACAATAAAAGCGTGAAGGGAAAGATTGGGAATACAGCAGTATTGGGACGTAATTGATTTCCTCATGTTACAATAACAAATGGAATGAATGCCATGCACACTGTTATGTGACGAGTATGGAACTGGTGAGATGTGCTTGTTAAGATACACAGAAGCTCATCTACAGCATGTTTCTTAATAAGGAAAACTATATCCCCAATAAAAACAATGATGGCGTCTACTCAAAATGAGACGAAATAGTTACAGTAACTGGAGAAAATTTGACCCTTGAAAGAATGGAAAGAAAACGCCTTAGTAACTTGCATTCCTCTTGGCTCCTCAGTCTCCCCAGTCTTGGAGCTTTGTTCTTAGATGCTTAGGAGTCAGTGGACATTGATCAGGGTCACCATCATGGGATACATAACATGGAGGAGGAGGTAGATCACCATATGAACACAGCATAAAAGTCACAGAAAATGGTAACCCTTCCCCTTCAGAGGTTGTAATAAGAAAAACATGATTAAGTATGCCAAGGAAATGGCAGAAATTGTCAGGATGTAACTTTACAAAATGATCTGAGGGACCAGGTGAGGTGATGCTAACTTTTATTTCCAGTACTCAAGAGCTAAATGTTAGTGAGTCTCTGAGTTCAAGGCAGTCTGCATAGGAGTTCCAGGCCAGCCATGGCAATGATGAAACCTTGTTTCAATAAATAAATGAATAAGTAAGTAGATAGGTAGATGACAGATAGATAGATGATAGATAGACAGATAGATAGATGATAGATAGATAGATGGATAGATAGATAGATAGATAGATAGATAGATAGATGATAGATAAAAGTAAACGATAGATGATAGATGATAGATGATAGATGATAGATAGATAGATAGATGATAGACAGATATAGATAGATATATGATGAAGATAGATAAATGAGAGATAGATGATAGATAGATGATGATGAAGATAGATAGATAGATGATAGATGATAGATGATAGACAGCTATATGATAGACAGATATATGATAGATAGATAGATAGATAATCAATAGATAAATAGATAAATAGATGGTAAAATAAAAAGAAAGATCTGAGTTTTGCAATGTGAAATAGAGGTGCTTTAAATTAGGTGTTTCAAGACAGAAACAAGAGGATGGCAAACATGAACACTCCTTCACAAATTCTACCAGAGAGAGAAGAGAAGAGACCAGTTCCCATCACATCTACGTGGTCATTGTTGCTCCGGGACCATAATGAAAAGCAAATCACAAGAAACTCACAGAAAGATAAATGGTTTGAACAGTGATGCAAAAATACAGCACATATAAAAACAATGAAACATCATGGTCATGTGGGATTTATCTTAGAAATGCATGTTTGCTGAATATAAAATTCAATGTGGTAATAGTTTTAAAAAGAAAGCAGAGAAATCACATTTTCATGTTAACTGAAATAGAAAAGACACTTGATAAAATTCAACACTTTTTCATCATTAAAAACTCATATACAATTAAAAATAGGAATTATCTTCCTGGGGCTGGAGAGATATCAATTCTTACTCTTACAGACCACCAGGGTTTGATTTCCAGCACACATATAACATCTTAAAACCTCATGAAACTCAGTTCCAGGAGTTTCGATACCCTCTTCTGGCCTCCAAGGGTACTTGCGTGCACATGGTATTCACACATACATGCAGGCAAAACATATAAATGAAAGAAAAAATACCTTTTTAAAAATCTTTGAAAACAAATAAGTTTTCTATATCTGATAATGGGTATGCAAAATCAACACCTAACATTGTATTTAGTAATGGGAGACTGAAAAGTTTCCCCAAAGCCTAGGGGAAACATGATTTCCATTCTCAATTTTCTTATTGACCAATGTACAAGGATATTTAAAGATGATAATTAAGCAAGAATGTATTCAGAAGGTTAAGAACCACATTCATTTTTTACTTTGCTAATTATATGATCATATATATATATATAAACATGTACATATATGATTCTAAGAAATACATTATTGCAAATAAATGAATTCATCAAGAAAGCAAAATTCAAGATCAATACACAATACTCAGATTTATTTCTATTCATCACCAGTGTAGGGCACAAAGGAAATTAGCAATCCTATTAAATAACATAATATAAAAAAGAATAAAATGTTTCATTCTAATCTTAATCATAGGATATGGAATGAACATGTACCCCTCCCAAATCCATATCTGGAGGCCTGTGTCCCCAGTATAGTGACATCAGGTAAGGCTGTCTGTGATAATAAGCTCATGAAGATGGCACTCCTTTGAGACTGATAAATTCCTTTAATAAAGTGAGAGAATTGCTCATGTTATTCTATACCTCGTGAGGATCCAATAAGACAACAGTCTTCTGCAGTCTCCCCAGTGACGTCTAAGAGGAAGGAATCATGTTGGCACCCTGATCTCAGATTCCCTAGCTTGAGACCCATAAGAAATACATTTCTGTCAAGATATCTGCTCTGTAGAACCGTGCTTAAGTAACCCAGATGACTGAGACACTGAAAGGATGAAAGATTGAACCTTTTGTGGGAACATAGAATCTTCTTTTACTGTAAAGAATGGAACCCTCCCTCCAGGCAGCAAGTCAAATACAATCAGGATGAAAGCCCAGGACCTCTATCTGCATTCTGTGTCTGTCTCTTTGACTTTGGGACAGACTAGTGCCTGACACTGCATGGGCATGATAATTACTAAGTGTGTTTGTCTATCTGACCTATCTCAGCCCCCTTCCAGGCTGGAGGTACAGAGATAAGTCATTGTGATTAATCTGCAGTCAGTTTGGAATCCAAGGAGAAAAAAAAAAACCCTCTTAGAAAATAACATTTGCAGATAAAGGCAATTATCTATGATGATGAGGTCTAACCCTGGAGAAGTGGTCATCTACAAGGAGTAAGATAGATCCATTCAAGATGGCAGTGATAAGACTTCTTCGGGCAACCCTGCACAGGCAGAGCCGAGATAGGATGCCACATCTTTACCATGACTGCTTAATCATCCTTTTTTCCTGTGTCCAGAGTCTTCTTCTACCTTTTTTAGTTTCTTTTTTATTGGCTTTTTGTGAACTCAATACAGTATATTTTGATCATATTTAGAACCCCTCCCCTAACTGCATCCCCTCTTACTACACCCTACCTAATTTCATATATTAAGGACTATAGAATCACTTTGTGAACCCAAGTATCCTTCCTTCAGTGTGGGTTCATCCACTGGAGCCTGGTTGTTAATCTACCAAGAATCTTATCCTTAAATGACACTGACTCTCCCTCTCAAATTCTGTCAGTGTTCAGTAACCATTGCTGAAGAGGGGGCAAAAGACTGTAAGAGCCAGAGTTAGTGGATGACCACAAGGAAACAGATTTCCAGAAAGAATGGCAATTTGCATATGAACTCACAGCAATGGTGCCAGCATGGACAATACCCACCTAAGCTCATGCCGGATAAAATCCCAGCATAGCTGTGGGGAAATGGTAAGGTGAAACTCCAACCCTACTTGAGGAAGTCCTCCTCTGCTCAAGTCACCACTACAATGACCTTACATGATTATTTGCATCTCTTTACTTGGTCTACTGGCACAGGTGAATGAACGTAGCCTCCTGGTGCAGACAGAGGTAGGGATTTTGTCCTAAAATTCCAGTCACAGTCATAGAAACATGTAGAAAATTCATTGACAGCAGTTAAAGAAGACATAAATAAATGGTAACTATTCTAAGGTCATCTATTGGAAAAGTTAATATGCAACACGACCCTAATTCATGTACTAATGCAATGCAATCCTTAAATAAATATGGAAGTGAAGAATATCCAAAATTATCATAATAAACACAATGTAGGGGCTGGAGAGATGGCTCAGTGGTTAAGAGAACTTGCTCATGATATAAACGACCTGAGTTCAGTTCCCAGCACCCACACTGGGCAGCTCACAACTCCCTGTAACTCCAGCTCCAGGAGATCTGACACCCACTTCTGGGGTCCATGGGCGCCTGCACTCACATGCACATACACACAGACACATTCAGATAGAATAAATATATATCTGAAAGTGAATGTTAGCAGACTAAAACTTTCGAGTTTTGAAAAAATACAAAGCTACATTGATCAAAATGTTTTAGTGCTAAAACACAAATAGACCAATGACATTCAACTGGGGAGCACTGCTTTCATCTCATCGTTCTAGAATTAAAAGATATTAACATGGAAAATAATGGAATAGGACTCACATCATATTCAAACGTTAATTCAAAACAGATCATAGATCTAAATTATAAGAGGCAAAGCTGTGCAAACAGAAGAAAACATAAGAATAACTTTTGTTAATTTGGATTAGGAAAGCAGTGTTATATATGAATCCTAAATCCCACAAAGCCTGAAAAATTACTCTTCCTTAAAATGAAAATACTTTTGAAAATTAAAAGGCAGACTTTCAAATTGCATAGCAGCAGAGTAGAAACTGGTACTTTTCACATCTCTCTCTGAGTGTTTCCTTAGTCTTCTAATAGACCTGCAACAAACCATTTATCTCACAGCATATTTAACAGTATTCTTTCATTAATAGCTATTTTCTGTGACTGAACAGCTAAGATTGCTATTTGTTCCAAGAACCTCCACTACAACTACAGATTTGACCTCATTTGAAGAAATTGTATAATTCTGTCTTCTGACCTTTTTTAATTTTTAAAAAAGAATTTACATACATTTCTCTGTCTCTCTCTCTCTCTCTCTCTCTCTCTCTCTCTCTCTCTCTCTCTCTGTTGCACTTATGCCACAGTGTGAGTGTGGAGGTCAGAGGACAACTTTCAGGAATAAGTTTCATCACTCTATCAAGTGGGTACTGGGAATTGAACTCAGGTTCTGAAGTTTGGAACCCAGTGACATCCAGCTGAGCTCTTTCTTATGCCCTCAGTATAAATCTTTAATAGTTAAATTGAAAATACCTCCAGATGCTGTAGATGTTGCGTGTGTCTTTATTTTGTTCTGAACAGGTCGAAGTAACAACACAAGTCTACTAGAGCTTGATTGAGTCTGTTAGGGTCTAGTACAGTAGTGGGTACAAGAATATACATTTGCATAAGCTTTAATATTCATCTAATTATTAATATGTTTCCCCACAGTGTAAGCACCATGATGCCAGGAGGTGATATCATTTATTTTCTAGCCATGTGTAGTTTTGTACAGGCAACATGTCCTTGGTGTTTGCTTTTCTGTGTCTTTCTAGTAGTGTTCATAAATCTTCCTGCTTCCAAAATTTCTCCATTGCATTCACTCTATTTAGCAAAATGCATATATGTGATATTTCCAAGTCTATACTAGTCATATTTAGAACTGTCTTCTAAAATGAACCAGTCCACACAGTAAGAACTCATTCAGCAATTAAATAAATTTACTTGCATTTCTGTTCCTAAAATTATGCATTATGTTGTACTCATTTAGTATTTATTAGTGTGTGTGTGTGTGTGTGTGTGTGTGTGTCCGTCCAGATGCCATCAAACAGATGTAGAGATCCAGGGAACTTTCAGAAATCAGTTTTCTCCTTCCAACTTGTGGGTCTCGGGGATTAAAACTGGGTCCTCCATTGTCTTGGCAATATGCATCTTTACAACTGAGTCAGGTATCTGGCCCAAGTTTTGGTTTATAATTGACTCTTACTAATCTTCCCTATTTAAAGGCACCATCTGATGCTCCTATGCATGTATGTGTTGGACACATTTCTGTTTTATATAGTTAGAAAAGCAGGTTCAAACCTTCTTCATAGACAGTGTCCTGTCTTTTCCAGAGGGATCAATTTATCTGATCAATTCTCCTGCAATCGTAAGCAAATGAAGTTGATTAATGTAGCTGTCACAGGCTTGTTCCTGTACTTAGCATGTCATTATCATTTGTAGAAGGTTAATCACTTATATTTTTCCTCTAAGCACAAGACATGGGAGTATTCAGTGTGGCAATGATACACTAGAAATAGGAGACACAATATATCACTTTTATTGAATCATGTTCATTATTAAAATAGCTAATTGTCTGCACAATAGGAAAAACATTCAAGTTGTTTTCAGACATTTTTGTCTTATATTTGAGGTAAATCTACACCTTTGATTCGAACTTTTAGAGTGATAATATTTTTCAAAGCTGTGAAAGAAGCAGCATTACTTGCTACACAGAATATCCCAGTCTTGACTGAAAAATGCCAGAAGCATTTCACTGTCAATATTCAGCATTTCCAAAACCAGGGTGTGCAGTTCTACAGAGCACAGGGTTGTTTGGTGAAGACACCCTCCGTCATGCAATGAGGCTCTCTTTAGGGTTCTTTGAGAACATGGAAGCTTTTATTGTGATATCCAAATGACAGAAGGAAATTAAGTGTGAATGTTATTTCTGAGTAAAGGTTACGGCAAAATTTATTGATGTATGCAAAACATTTATGGAGTAAAACTTGTCTAAATTAAAAAAAAAAAAAAAACGGTCAAGGAACCCAGCTCTCAAAGCAAATGCATAAAAACGTTTAAAACAGAAACCAGATGAGGCAACTCAGGGCACAGAATTCTCTATTTTTGCTGCTGACAGTTTCTAAATTTCTTCATTTTTATTTGTTGGAAGTATGTGTGTATGTTATATCCTTGTCCAAGGGTATGTATGTTTGCATGCGTATGGACATATGTGTGCAGGTAAACTTGCCTGAGCATGCTTGTGGAAGCCAGAGGTTGACTCTGGGTATCTTCATGAACCACTGTTCATCTTATACCTTGAGGCAGGGTCTCTCACTTGAACCCTGAGTTTTTAAATTCTGCTAGTCTAGCTGGCCAGACTGCTCCAGAAATCCTTGTGTCTCCCAAGGGCTGGAATTATAGACTGGCCTCCATGCTTCCATGCCTGCCCCTCATGTTATGTAAGTGTTGTAGATTCATACTCTGGTACTCAGATTCACACAGCAAGTGAAGTTACTTATGATTGCTGTTTTTCTGTTCCAATCCTGCTTCAGTTAGTGAATGACAGCAAGTTATATTAACTTCTGTTTCAACTAGCTACATGTGAATCCTCTGGGTCATCTCTCTAACCCCCTCTGCCTGCATTTCGAAAGCTCTATTTCTTCTTAGGTATTTTCACTTAATAAGAGAAAGCAGAGTTGTGAGAATGCTCTCCTCCTTTAGATACACAAGGTGGCAGACGATTTGTTGGTTAAGGTTGACACGATTATGTCTCACTGGAAGAAGACATTACTTGAAACTAGAAAGTTAGCAGAACGTGAAGTTACTTACGATTGCTGTTTTTCTGTTCCATCCTGCTTCAGTTAGTGTAGTGTACTAGTTAATTTTCTGAAGCTATGATAAAATCCTATGACCCAAAGCAACTTATAGAAAAGTTTCATTTTTGTTACATTTCCAGGGGCAGAGTTCATGCTGGGATTAGAGGCATGGGAGCAGGTAGTAGGATCAAGAAGCAGAGAGGTCTTACCTTCACTACCAAACATGAAGCAGAGAAAGGAACCCGCAGATAGGGCAAGGCTATAAACTCTCAACAGCCTCCCGCAGTGACATACTTCCTTCAGCAAAGCTCCAACAAATAAGGTTCCATAACTGACCCAAATATCCCCAACAACTGAGAACCCAGAGTTCAAATACATGAGCCTGTGGGCCATGTTTCTCAACCAAACAACCCCATACAGCACACTGTATTTGTGAATTCCTTGCCACAGCCACAGCCTCCCAGCACATTTATAATGGTAAATGAGCTGTAGGCTAAGGATTTGCTACATTGTGCACATAAAGCTTTTTATTATATATTGTATAAAATTGTTTTGGTTCATTAACTTAAAAAGGAATGATCTTTATTAGTTTATTTTCACCAGAAATAAAGATTGGATATTGAATTTCTGAATGACACTAGATAAATTTACTTGTACTAAAGTGGAAAATGTAGATTATAACTGTTCATTTTCAGATTTTTTTTAACTATACAGGTAATTTTTTAGTAAAACAAGGAAAATCTCTTGGTAATCTCTTTTTTGCCATTGATTTCTAAATGAGCTTTACATTTTGCAACAACCTCTATTTTGGTAATTAGTGAATGACAGCAAGTTATATTAACTTCTGTTTCAACTAGTTACATGTGAATCCTATTAAAAAGCAATCATTTGTTACGCAGAAATGTGAATGTGAAAATTCAAGTCTGCAGAGTTGGTTTCGCAGATAACTGAAGCTGCTTCTCTTGTAATGGACCTATTTTCAATTTCCAACACCCATGTAGGCAGCTCACAACCACCTATAATTGCATCTCCAGGGGATTTGACACCCTCTTCTGGAAACTGAAGAAATCTACACTCACATGCACACACACACACACACACACACACACACACATACATATATATAATTAAAAGTAATAAATTAATCTTAAAAATACAAAGACTCCCGTGGATGTATTCACATCAAGGGACATCTGGGAAGAAAAGGTTGGCTTGATGGGCCTTGGCATGGATGACAGAATGCAGGACATCTGGTGGGTGTGCTACGGGGACTGCAGATGGGGAAGGGGCTCCAAGGATGATTAAGAGTGTTATATGAAATTCACAAGAACTCAATAAATACACTTTGTAAAAGATGAACGTGTGGAGGTTCCTCCAATATTTGCTGAAGTCCTGTAAGAAGCTGTAGACCTACTGCTGGATGTATTCTGCAAACAAACATAACCTGTGTGCTGAAGAGAAACTCACCACCATGTTCACTTGCAACACCATTCACAGCAGCTAAGACACTGAAACAACTTACGTGGTCATCAGCTGCTAACTGTATAGGGACGTGTGCTACGTGCATACAATAGGAAGCTACTGGGCCCCAAACACCTTCTCATTCCTGTCATTTGCAGCAACATGGATGGAACTGGAGAGCATTGTGTTGAGTGCAGTGAACGAGATACAGAAAGGCAGGCCCTCCATGGAATCTGAAACATTCAGAAATTGGCAATAGAATAATGGTTGCCAGAGGCTAGAGAGAGAGTTGGGGAGGTGAGGAGAGTGATCCGTGGAAAGCAAGCTGCAGTTAGAGACTTGGTGGGGGGATGGGAAGAGTGATCAGTGGAAAATAAGCTATAGTTAGAAAGAGTGTGGATAATGAGGGGAGTGGTCAGTGGAATGTTATCTATGTAGATAGCAACAAGAGCCTGTCATGCTAGTCCTCAGTGGGTGACTCTATGTAACCATAATGTTCTGTTTATTTCACAAAGCTAGAAGAAGTGACCTTGAGAATTTTCACACAAAGAAATGATCATTGCTTACAGAGACAAGCATACTCAACGTGACTAAATATTAGGCCACGTAGAAAACTATGCAATAGCAGGCATGATAGTGCAGAGCTTTACTCCCAGCCCTCCAGAGGCAGAGGCAGACGGATCTCTGAGATCCAGGCCAGCCTGGTCTATATCATAAGAACCAGGTCAGCTGGTGCTGCTGGGAGATTCTGTCTCAAAAAACAAAACAAAACAAAATTATGCAATACAGCACTAATATGTGCACTCTGCAAGTTTTATATATTAGATAGAAGCAAATTAAAAAAAAAAAACAAACAAACTTAGAACCAGGTTTTACAGATTTCAAAAATGTGTGTAGATGACAAATGCTTTGTTGCTAATTTACCAATCTCTGTAACTTCTTACTTTTTACCTTCCATTTATCCCTGTGTATATGTATATGAGAGAGAGAGCAGAAAAGGAGAGGGAAAGAGAGACACCACGTGTGCTACAGCATATGTGTAGAGGTCAGAAGACAGCCAGTGGGGTTAGTTCTCTCCTTCCACCACGTGGAATCTGGGAATCAGATTCCAGTTGTCTGGCTTTATCTTCCCACCCATCTCTCCAGTCCTGTTTCTTAATATTTTGTTCATTACTTTTGTGTGTATCTATTAAGTACATTAATCTATATCTTGTGTAAAAATAAGAATACTAAAGCTCAAAGAGTAATTTATTCTTTCCAACACATTTGTGGTTATGTAATACTGGGTTCAAACAAGTAAATCATATCTATGTACATGTTTAACAACTAAAATGAATAAATAGGTAAGTTTAACTATTAGAAGAGAAAAAAGTATTTCAGTATCTCCAATCTTCTGCAAGTTATATGTGGCTTAAAGTGAAAATATGGATTATTCCATGCTTTTAAATACCAGCCTGAATTATTTTTCACTTTTGAGTGATAATGATTTAAACCCTTCAGTTCTGGCTTCCTTTCCTCATTCTCCCTCATCTTACTTTTCTCCTCCCCATCCTCTCTTCTCCCAGGCAAATAAGAAAGAGCAACAGAGAAATGTATCACTCTCCTGCAAGGGGTTAATTTCAAGGAGTTGCCTACATAATCTGTGATCTATGTGAAATTACTGACGGTATGAGGATGGGGAGAATAAATGAAATCACAGACTTCATAAATTCTGGTGAGAAATGCAAATTTGCCTTTGATCAGATCACAGGTCACTGCTATTACTTTAAACATCGTTTGTCCTCTCATGGAACAAAGCCAAGTGCGCCTCCTCACTTCCTGAGATTGAAGCTCTAGTTCATCCTGGGGATTTTGATAGTTAAGAGTTTCTTTCCTTGACTCATAAAAATTCCGTGAGTTTTATTTTCCTCAGTTTTGAGGTTAAAATAAGGGGTTGAAATGTGAGCTCTGCTGTTCTTGCTTCACTGAGACTGTGGCCTATCAACTCTCCTGAAAGCAGGAGTTGCTTCTCAGGGAGAAGGCTGAGAACTGAATGTCTTTCATTTTTCTAACTACAAAGTCAAGAATATCGGCTTATACTTTAGCTTCCCAAAGTCATCTGAAGTGCCTAAATTGCCCACATGTATTTCCCTCAGTTATAAAAAGAAAAAGAGTATTCTGTAGTCCTGATAATTTTCTTGGAGTTTGACAACGAATTGGTGGGCAGTTAATGGGCTATGTCATTAGAATGCCTCTGTGGTTGAGATGTTTATTTGGTCTGCTCAGTTTGGGTCTTGTTTTATGTCGAGGAAGCAGTCAGTCTTCTGAAGTTCTTTTCTAAATTACTCATAATGTTATTGTGTTAAAAGTTTTGAAGATAAAGAAGAGAAAATGGACCTATGTATTTTATAGCATTTGAATCATTCTTAAATTACCTATATGATTTACAGACTTTTCAGATTTTGTCCACCTAAGTATGCATTACACATTCAAATTCATTGAAGAATACCCTCATATATGGGAAGAAAAGGCTACATAAAACAAATTCTTAACTGTTCTCAACTTTAAAAGCAAAAGAGAGAGGGAGATTGGAAAATAAATCAATGATGGTGAACACTGTGGTCCTCACTAGGTGAGGTCTGCAAGGAGAAATAGGAAAAAGTGGGAGGGAGTCTGATCTCATTGCTTTCCAGGGAATGGTTAAGCTGGACTTAAATTTTAGGTGTGAGGGAATTAAATGTAAACCCACAGCCTGGCATGATGCAAAGTACTGTACCTCAAAGTCAGTGGGATTTGCAGGTGTTTTGTAGGCTTGAGTGGGATTAGTGACAGACTAAAGAGCTCGCAAAAGCTCAAGCAGGAAAGACAGGCATGCCTTGCTCCTGGGCTTTGGCTTCTCAGATGTTGAGATCATCACCTGGCTACCCCTGGGAGGCTACTGGAAGATGCTTGTTCTGTTTTATTTCCCCAAGAAAAATTTCCCCAGGAACTTTGATACCGAAGGTTTGATTGAGGGGTCTGGGTAGATGGCTCAGCTGTCAAGAGCACTGGCTGTTCTTGCCCAGGACCCACCACGCCTATGGAGACTAACACCTGTCCTTAACTCCAGTTCCCAGAGACCTGATGCACTCTTCTAGCCTCTACATGCATTTCATACATGTGGCACACTTGCATGAAGTCAATACACGCATACACAAAAAATAAAGTTTTTAAAATATTTCAATCAAATATGTGGTTGAGTGTAGTGACCAGAGTAATGAAGTCAAGTAAATTAGAAATGTATTCCTTATCAGAGAAGAAATGGATAAACTTATCAAAGAAACTCTTTATCTCCCACATTGCTAAATCCACAAACCCAGATGAATTTTACAAATGAATATTAACAGTCTCAAATTATTCAACTTGAACATAATTGAAATATTCTATTATAAACAGAACATGAAAATATTTCTTTTGGTGACAGGGTCTTCTCCTGTTTCTGCCTCCTGGGTGCTGAGAGTAAAGGTATATGTACACCAGTAAACCTGGCTTAGGGCTCTTTATATTATATTAACAAGACATGAAAGAAAACAGTGTTAAAAAATCAACACCTATACATAGAGAAAAATAAGTTCTAATGTGAAATGTCTTCATTGCAGGATTAAGTAAAGAATTAGACGCATTTCTAGGCAATGCATTTTGCTACCATTTTTAAGATCACTTTTGAAATATTCCCTAAACTTGTTTTTAAAATAATAGAAAATAACTCTTTGTAGTTGCCAACACAACTCTCACCTCAACAGGATAAGAGATAGTTTATTCTTGAGTCAAGTGTGAATGACCATGGACTGGGAACACAGATTTAGGCGACTCAAAAATCCGTAATCTAATGTAGTAACTAACAGTGTGATGAAATATTTAAAGTAACAAAACAAAGTTATAAATAAAGGCATTTTGTTAACATTTCTTTCAGTGATAAGCTTTGCAGACAGTTTAGTGGAAGATGCAGCTTCTTTCTGGAAACTTTCATTGACTTGGTATAATAATACCTTGATTTCGTCATTTGTTGTACATTTGTAACAAGAGTTGAATATAGGAAGTCTGCAAATATAATATTGATAGGTAAATAAAACCAATCAATAAATAAATGCCCACATGGTTACATAGAAAGATATGCATAAAATTCGATGAGTTATATTGTTGAAAGCTCTCAAGTATGGAATAAAAACAAAGAAAAAATTCATAACTACTAAAATCACTGGTTAAAATAGAAAAAGACAAATTTTGGAAATCACTTTAAAATATTTTATTTATTATTGTATGTGTATGAGTGAGTTTTATGTCCAAATACTAGTGTAGAAATTGCTAGGTAACTTCAAGGAAGAAACACCCCATGTCACTGGTGCAGGGGCAGCCAAGGCAGTGAGAGGCTCTCCTGGACACTGCGTTTTCACTATTTTAATGACTTTTGAAGGAGTTAAATGGTAGACAGAGTCTCTTAGCCACTTGCACAAACAATAATTGTGATTTGATTAAATTATACCTGCATTTTATACTCACCTGGATAATTTATCCTACATCACCCTTATTTTCCAAGACAGGCTGAGTTCTGAATTCTTGTTGGTGACTCATTTGCTTCTGCTATTTAACAAAGGTTTGGGATCTTTAATGTGATGTTTTTGTTGTTCCATATCCTATTAGAATGAAACAGAAAAAACAAATTAGAAAGTCTTTAGTCTACAGATAAAAACATTTATTTTCTGTCAGTCACGCAAAGTCACACAACGTTGGAGAAAGGGTCAAAAGGCTGGTAAGAATAGATACTGGTTAATGTCATTGCTTAGTATTCTTTGATAAGGAAAATGACCTGTAAAAAGTACTGAACGAAACATTTGTATGAATCAGTGAGTTATATTTCTGTCTGGCAAAATTCTTTGATGTTGTTACAAGTATGACGGTATTTGAGAATTTTCCATTAGCCTAATGCATCAAAATTAGCACTGGGTGTTTAACTGGACATATTAAATTCTTGTCACTATTACACATTAAAAAAAAAAACCAAGAAAGTAAACAAGCAAATAAATAAATAAAGCAGAAGATTGCTTTCCTGACCTAGAGTTGACTTCAGTCCCTGAATGTGGCTCCTCAGAGCATAAAAACAATAGCAGGAACCATTTAGAGACAGACACTAAAGCCAATGAAGAAATAATTTGTTGTTTTCAAAGCGCAAGACACAAATTATCATCAGACTGAGAACATTTACCACTTACTGAAAATTGTTTGAACCTAGGTGCTGTATCCAGTGTCACTGACGTGCATATTAGACCTCCTGCAAATCAGAGGCAATCGAGGGAGGAAAAGGTGCCTTAATTGCACAGCCTTGTCAGGCCAGGGTGCAGCTTGATCTCAGGCAATGAGAACTGCACTAACATCCACTTTGCTACACCACATATGAAAACCTCATTTTTCTCATTTGTCTCCATTTGGAAAAGTTTAGAATGAATTGTGCTGAGGTATTTTGTCACACCTGTTGATAGAACCATCCCTAGGAAGGCAGATTCACCTTAAGTTATGCTAAATAAGTGGGCAGAATATGTGGTACATTAATGAGGTAGCGAATTTTTCCTGCCTGGAATCCCGTCTTGTAACCCAGAACTCCACAGAACTTCCAACCAGCCACAGTCATGTAGGTCTCTGTAAGCCTGTCTGCTTCCTCAGTTTGGGTCCATTCTTCAAGTCTTTTATGAATGAGACTAAGAACCCCCTAGGGGACCCTCTTTCCCCCGTTTCGGTACAGGCCAAAACTATGGATATATGGTGTCTTACTTAACTATGAGACAAAATGACCTACAGTAACAGTATGTGAAGGTACTTTGCAGACAATGATAGACTGCTGCCATCCTTTAAATATTCTGGAAGAAAAATAATTTTGTACCCTTTTTATGTTCAGAATGTAGCATTATCAGAAACCCTAAAATAAA
>NW_008355277.1:1004882-1011802 GCF_000622305.1 Nannospalax galili
GAGTAGCAAAAGCCCCATAAGTTTAACTGGTCAAGACTATAAAATCCCTAGTCTATCTGTTGGAGGACCCACCTTTGCAATCTCACTGGTCAATCACCTGGTGATAGAACCACCCTTAGGAATGCAGGATCACGTTAAATTACGCTAAATAGATGGGTGGAATATCTGGTTCATTAATGAGGTAGTGAATTTTTCCTGCCTGGAATCCTGCTTTGTAATGCAGAACTCCGCAGAACTTCTGACCAGTAACAGTCATGTAATTCTCTATAAGTCTGTCTGCTTTCTGCCGTTTGTGTCCATTCTTCAATTCCTTTATGAATGAGACTGAGAACTCTCTAGGGGACCTTCTTTCCTTTCCCCCCTTTCAGTACAGGCCAAAATTATGGACATATGGTGTTTTATTTTAATTAAGAGACAAAATGACCTACAGTAACAGTATGTGAAGGTACTTTGCAGACAATGATAGACTGCTGCCATCCTTTAAATATTCTGGAAGAAAAATAATTTTGTACCCTTTTTATGTTCAGAATGTAGCATTATCAGAAACCCTAAAATAAAAAAAATAGAAAAGAAAAAAGAAATAAAAATTGTAGGAGATTATATTAAAATAGCACTGAACATTCTCTCTCTGTACAGTATAGATCAGTATGGACTGTTTATGCTTAAATAAAGTTTTTGGATATGAACAATCAAAGTGGTTTCCAAAATGAACCTTTTCTTGGGGTCGAGAAACTCTGAATTTCAACAGTTTCCCAAGTGAACAATACTGAAGTTGCTGATCAAAAAACCACATTTAAAGGAGCAAAATACTGGTAGGATCGTAGAAAATGAAATATTCTGCTTAATTGGTCAATATACCTTCTTTAAGCTCACAATTATTGCTCAGTGAAATTTTCCAGGAAAACGTATTTTGGTTAAATATGTAACAGGCCTTTCCTGCTGTGTGTGTGTGTGTATGTGTGTGTGTGTGTGCATGTTGAGCTAAGAATATAACCTACCTCTATTACAAATTCCTCCATTATGTCACCATAAATGAGTTTGCAGGGAAATCATTCAAAGATATTCTATGCTTTGTTTTGTTAAGATAATAATCACTATTATGATAATTAAATTCATAATGCATAAATCAGAATGCATGACTCTGCGCATGCGTAGTCAAGTAATTAAAAAAATGGCTGTTCATTCTGCTTCACAGTAGAATGTGTGTAAATGGAAATCCAAGCCTCCCACAGCGGCTGCCTGGCCCCTTACTCTATTGGTCTTCATTGAATCCATCCTATCATTCCATGGGACAGGATGCCAACTGTCAGTGCCAATGTCTCCTGAACATTACTGACGTGAGTCAGGGTTGTGTTTCCACCACAGTCTTCCTCTCTAGAGATGTCTCCCTTGAGCCTCACAGCTTTATCTCACGCCAACTACTAAATACGCATGTAAGGCAATGTTGGAAGTTTCAGAGCATTAGGAAAGATGAGCATTTTTCAATTTGTCATGAATTTTAAGGGTTTCATTTACAGTTTTTAATATCAATTTAAGTGTTTTCTATACTCCTTACAGGCACTTATATTTACTATTATACCACATGTCTGCTATCAATTATTTTTTGGTAAATTCTCTGCATAAAATAGCATTCTATAAAGGAATGAAATGGTCATATATGTTAAAGGGCATTTACTATTTTGGATTCCATGCAATGGTCCAGGTAATCCAACAATGTAGGCTTCAAGCTGGAGAGGCTGAGAGTCCATGAGGCTGGCTGTCTCGGCTGTCCCAATCTGTCTCTGAAGGCATGAGGATTCCAAAAGAGCTAATGGTCTTCAGTCTAAGTTGGAAGCCTGAGGAGCTGGTTCTAATAACGTTGAAGGAATGCCACAGCAACAGAACAGGAACTTGCCAGAAGGCGTGAAGGCAAGCAGGCAAGAAGCAGAGTCCTTCTTCCATGTCATTGTAACTGGGCTACCACCAGAAGGCGTCACCCACATTTAGGGTGGGTCTTCCTGTTTCATATAATCTGATTAAGAAAGTCCATCACTGGAGTGTTCAGATCTGGATTTCAGATCCACTCAAGTTGATGACTGACCTTGCCATCACAGAAAGTAAACCTCAAATCTTTTAATTATGTCTCTTGCATAAAAAGCTAATCATACAAACCTTAATGGTCTTTAATAATATAATCATGTATTAATTGCAAATTTCTTCCATTTCAAAGCCTCAGGCAGTTTATTTTTTTTTTAAATCACCTATTTTTCATCTTAGAATTGCACTGCTCCAACGTTTTCTTTTGTGCATGTATGTGTATGTACACATGTGTTTGGGCATGTGTGTGCAGGTACATGTGGGGGTCAGAGGTCTACTTAGTGTGTCTTCTTCAATCACTCTCCACCTTGTGTTTTGAGACAGTGTCTCTCACTGACTGAACCTATAACTCAGTGATTCAGCTAGGCTGACCAAACACGAGCCCCAGGGTCTCTCCAGTCTATGCCCCTCCAACAGTGAAATTTTAAGTATGCACTGCAGCTAGTGGGGCATTTTATGAGGGTGATGATGCTCAGGCTCATGGTCACATGCTTGAGCTGCAAGACCTTTATCCACTGAACCATTTTTCTAGTTCCTGATTTTTTTTTTAAAGCTTCATCATTGAAAAATATTATATGCTTCAAATTTTATTTTTGGAGACCTGTTTTCTTTGATCCCAGGTTATCTTCAAACTCACTAGGCAGTCATGCAGGACCTTGAACTTCTGATCTCCTGCTTCCATCCCCCAAGTGCTGGGATTACAGGCATGTGACCTCACATCAGTTTTCAACCTAGGATTTGCAGTGATAGTGGACAAGCAGCCCATCAGCTGAGCAGCCAGCCAACTGCATACTCTATAATGGATTAAGACAGCTCTATTCTTACTCAAATTTGAGAATCATGTCTTTACAAAATTGTTGCCTAAATTTAGCAAATGAACAATTTTTATCACATCTATTTTGTTCATATGTGAAGTATTAATTCTCAATTTTAAATCAGTCACATGCTCTTGAAAGAATTCCATTAATAAACATGCATGATACTGTTACCTAATTTTCATTTCATTTATAGAAGTACACTTTTTACTGATTACATAAATTAATGGGAATAATTTCATAATTCACCAATATGCTTGCATTTATTTTACTACTTATTATTCTAAGGTATTTTTACTTTGTCAATGTCAAATGCAAAAGTATGATTACTTTAGGATGCTTTCTTTTGAAGGTCTAATGGAATCTATTCATTCTCTGATCATATTTTAACTGAAGACATTTATAACTCTGACTTATATTCACCATCATGCAAGTTTTTCAACGTAGTTATTTTTTATCACATACTAGTTCTTGACCTTTGGTATCCATTTAGAATATAATAAAACTCATTATGTAATCAGTTTATTTTTATAGCTTTATGAAACTTTCATAATTTTATTGCTTTCATTTAATCTCCTTTATCAAATATTCAGCTTGTTGACTTTTATTCTCCATAGTAATTGTGTTACATAATTTAGAAAAACATAATTTAGTTATATTAATTAACAAAGTAATTATAATTTAAATATTCTACACATTTTCATACATAGCATCATTGTTTTATAAGCACTTAAATTAGAACACTCTTCTCTGTCCTTGAAGTTTTTGAATTTGAAATTTTCATAATAATTTTCAGTATTCTCTAAATTCCATGAGAACTTCTTATGAATACATCATTACAAATATGTTTTCCAATGTTGATTCTATGAGATGCATCATCTGTTGGCATTGTAGTTTAATCATATTGTCGTACTAGGAATTGGTCTTAGGATGTTCATTCCTTGACATTTATTGTGAACTTTTATGATTTAAAACTAGCAATTTCTATAAGCCAGTAAGGTTATGTATTGACTAATGTTTGGCAAAGAGAGTGCCGGATGTTTATGCATACATTCCTAGAGAAGGGGGGCTGGCCAGCTCCAGTACAGAGGTTTTCTTTGACAAGGTTAATTTAGTGCCTATACCCCCACACTTCCGCCCCCACCTCTCACCTGCCCAGTCCTTCGTCTCATGTCACCTATCCCCTATCCTCCCCTGCTCTTCCCTGCCCTTACCTCCTCTCCACTCCTATATTATCCTCCCCCGAGTCCCCCTCCACTGTCTGCCCCTCTGGCCCTCTCTTGCCTACCTACCCATTCCTTCCTTAGCATAAACAATGCATCAGTTGGCTCTGGTTCAAACTCCTCCTTCTGAGTGTTACCTCAGCCAGTAGTCTATTCTAAACAGCACAGCCTTAGGTGGCCCGAAGTGAGCAGACATTACAGGTTTTCTGTGTCCTGTACAAGTTCACGTCTAAATCTAAGTTCCTAAGAGAGAAGTAGAAAGACTTTTAATTGCCTGAAGTATTTGCCAATTGTGACACATTTTATCAATTTTCAAAAGTTAGTATCTTGCTCCATTTAAAAATTATTAACTGCTGGTGAAATGGACGTTTAATTACTGTGTCATGGCCATCTTTATCTTTGATGCCTTTTGAAACAGGACAATATGTTGAATTTATGTAAGTTCCAGCTACTTTAATAATTCATTAGGATTTGCCTGCCTTAATTTCATGTTCTGTTACTTTTATTTCTGTGGTTTGGTAAAAAACACATAAAAGAATATTTTATATTTAGTTGGGGCTGATAATAACACTGAGCTATAGAATTAAGAATTAAAGTTTCATGCTTTTTTGGCTCTACTTATACGTCAGAATGTATTATATTATTTAATTTTCTTCAGTCTGCTTGCTTTAGTCATTTCTATTTTCTTCTATTTGCTTCCCTTCCTTCCTTTCCCTTTGACTAGTTTCTAATCAATATTGGAAACTAGACACAATGTTTTTGTTTTGTTTGGGACAGCATCTCCCTGTAGCCCTGGCTGGCCTGGAACTCCCTGTGCAGACCAGTCTGGCCTTGAACTCATAGAGATCCACTTGCCTCTGCCATGCCTGGATTAAAAGGTGTGTACCACCATGTATGTTTTAACTTTAGTTGTCCCTCCTCAGGTTTTAACATACATACACATTCTGACAACTCCTAAATGTAGTCAACACATTTACCAGTGCCTCCCTGGTGTTAATAGGGTCTTCATACTACTTTTTGGAAAGTTAAGTTTATCATTAAAGAATCTTGCAAAATGGACATTATCTTTATTATAACCAAACTGATAAATCGCTAGAGTGATTTTTGAGAAATAGTGGTCTTATACTTTTTGCTTCTTTTTCCATAGTGACCAAAGACTAGCCTTGCTAGCTCTGGAAAAGCAAGTCTGGAATATTCCTCAGTGGGTAAGAATGTTGTCTGTGAAAACAAGAGAATCTGAGTTCAAATCCCCAGTACATATATCTAAATGCTGACTTGGCCTCCTCTTCCTACAACCCCAGGACGGTAGGGCAGAGGTCAGGGGAAATGTCGGAGTTTGCTGGTCAGCTGAAATGGTGACTGTTATGTTCACTAAGTGATCTTCTCTGAAAAATAAGGTGGAGAGTCATCCACCAGGGTGTGAACAACCTGCCAGGGACCATATCCTTGTGGGTTTAAAAAAAACAAAGGCTACATGAAGTTAGGAGTTGGAAGTGGGGGAACTACTCGAAGGTAAGGAACTTGGGGATGTGCCCAAAACACATTGTGTACATATTTGACATTCTCAAACAACACCTGATATCTCTTCGGACAAGGCCCGAAGAGGTAACTCAACAGTTAAAAGCACTGGGTGCTCTTGCAGAGGACCTAGGTTCAGTTCCCAACACCCAGGTAGCAGCTGATGATCATAACTCCAGTTCCAGGAGATCTGATGCCCTCTTTTGGAGAGCATTGTACAGCACAGGTGGACTTTATACATACATTTTAATAAACATATCAGAAAAAAATATAAGACAAATAATAAGAGGAAGAGCCATAGGGGAAGACTCCCAACAGCCGCCTGTGGCCTCTGCACCCCCCACACTGTGTACATATACTCTCTCTCTCTCTCTCTCACACACACACACACACACACACACTTGCAAAAAAACCGAAGGGCTGATGGTGTCTACCTCTAGGGTGGGCGGTGAAGCCCAGGGCTTTTGCTCTGGCTCTGCATTGCTCGCTCCTGGAGCATCGCGCTGCTGTGTCCTGAGCAAGCTCTAGCGGAGAAGGCTCTCTGGAAAGGAACGAGTTTGCCAGGAATGTGAGGCCACCCCTTGGAAACAGTCCTTCATAAGATGGTGGCCCTCGCCGGCGCTGGAAGGCGGGGTGCCCAGCTGAGCACATCCGTCTTCTGGACCCTCAGGGACAGTGAGAGGACAGTTTAAGCGTTCGCACCTGGTGGGCTGGCAGCCCCAGCTAAGCTAAGCTAAGCGATGGGTCCTGTGGTGGTATTCCTGCCCACTGCTTCCTTTGACCAGTGTGCGTATGTTTCCCCAGGCTCTGGTTCCGTTCAGCCACACGTCTAGTTGAGCGTTCTGTTCAGTCTTACCTCTCAAGGCTTTTTTTTGAAAGATGACTTGGTGCTTAGTTAAGTACACGCTTGAGAAGAGACTTAAAGTTCGAGGTTGTATGAATTTCGTGTGACGCCATTATTTTAATTTGCTAGCAAATGCTCCCACAGAATAAAAATAGTACACAGAGCGCCTCCTTCCCTGCCATTTTATCCTTCTGAGCTGGCTTTTTTTCCTCTGGCTGCTGCATAATAACCTTTGATACAATGAATTTCCTTAGTCAATCTAGATATGGACTTGTTATTCTGTTTCCTAATAAGACTTATTTTGCTACTTGAATCTGTGTATTAATATACTTTTAATTTCAAACAATATAAAGAACAGCTCACTGTTCATTTAACATCTTTTCCCATTATTTCTTTCACAGTTTCTAAGTTTATTTTCTGCTACTAGGGTCCATATCTCTTAAC
>NW_008355277.1:1011817-1021471 GCF_000622305.1 Nannospalax galili
GCTTTGATATTTGATATCTCTCTAGTACTGACTTCTACGTCATTTCTTTTGAAACCACATGCAGTCGACTATCTAGTCACCTGTTTTTATATTCTGCTTACTGATATAGGTGTTAATTATTACCATTTTCTTGCATTAATAGTTGCAGGTTTTTGTGTTTTTTTGAGAAAGGATCTCCTTATAGCTCCAGCTGACATGAAAGTCACTCTGAAGACCACCATGGCCTTGCTCTCACAAAGATTTCCCTGTCTCTGCCTCCTGAGTGCTGGATGTAAGGCGTGTCCCCTCCCACCATCCTTGGCTCCCACATGCAGTTTTTAAAGTTCAGTATGTTGGATCATTTGATGACTCCATAGCTTTACTTGTAACTTACATTTTTCTTTCTTTGTTTTAGTAGCTAGAGAATCTGACCTCATTTACTTTAAAAAATTGATTACTTCTATTTCATGTGCACGAATGGTTTGCTTACATGTATACAAGTACATCACGTGTGTGCAATGCCAACAGGAGGCCGTAAAGAGTTCTGGTTCCCCTGGAACTGGAGTTATGGATCATTGTTAGCCACCTTGTGGGTGTTGGGAAGTGAACCCAGGTCTTCTGCAAGAGCAGATAGTGCTCTTAACCACTGAGCCATCTCTCCTTCCCTGAGATATTTTTATTTTGGTACTGATAGGATCTGTTAACTTTTCTGCTCTTTAAGGCTCTTATCCAGGTTAAGTCTTTAATCCATGTGCTTGGTACATAATTCTTTTGTGCTTTTCTTTCCATTAGTTTTGCATTATTAATTTTTTGGAAAGTAACGTGTCATAGATATTTGTCTATGAGGGTTCTTTGTTTTCCTACTGAATTTTGTGTTTTTTATTGTTATTTTTACCTACTTTAAATAGGATTTGAGTTTCTTTTTCTATTGAAATATTTGCAGATGATACCAAATTTACATAAAAATACAGACATTAGAATAGTTTGTTTTTCAGAAAATTGAAACAGAATTACTTTAAGCCCCAATGAATTCTCCAAATTCTTTAAAGAAACCATTATTTTCTTCGCACTACTCTGTTGCATATGACACATACATATTTTACTGTTGTCCCCTAACCTATAGTGGTTTATTTTTACATATCTACTTATTTCTCCATTTTCTGTGTTTAAATAGACAAGGAAACTTCTTCGTAGGCTGAAAATTAAGTGCCTTTGCCTTTTCTATCCTCAAAGGTTTTATTTCTAAAGTGAGTCAAGTTCTTTCAGTTGGGCATGATTTCACATCTCAGCTCCCTCCAACCCTAATCCCATGCTGCCTAACCACAAGAAAGTAAAACCTACACAGATTCTTGGGCTTTTTTTTTTTTTTTTTTTTTTTTTTTTTAAAATGAATTGGTGGAAGTAAGGATCTCATCTCTTCTTAGAATGAAATTTCAAATGCATAAACTAGGAATAAACAAGTGACTTTTCAAGATCCCTGTAGCGTTGGCAAGGTAACATGAAAATGTCTTTGTTTTACAGGTACTAAAACTACTGTGGTGTCTTACCATCTTCATAATTGAATAGATTACTAAGTATTACTTTAAAAAATCCCCAAGTTCTTCAGGTTGGAGGGATGGCTCGGCAGTTTAGAGTACCTGCTGTTCTTAAAGGGACTTCAACTGCGTTCCCCGCACCTATGTCTTTGTTGTAGAACAAATTCCTCTGAAATTAAAACAAAACAAAACAAAAACCTTAAATCTAGAAAGAAAGTTGGTTAAAATGCAGGATGTTCTAAAAGGAGGCAAAACTTCCACCTTCGTGGAAGATCTGTAGGCCCAAGAATCAACAGCTCAAACAGGAAGACCCTGATACAGAGCTTAGTCACCAGGCCCCCTTCCCCAGTATATATAATCAGTGAAGATGGGCGAGTGACGGGCTGAGCTGTCTGGAAGGAGCTCAGCTCAGTAGACTTGTTTAGAAGAGGCAACCTACTTGATCTGCTTGCAAGTTGTGCTGTGAGCTCCAGGATTCAAACTTCATTAGCCATCAACCACACTGGAGTGGGGATTTGATGACACAGCTGTTTTTGAGCTCTTTCTGCTCCTGTTAAAAAGCAGTCCTTCGTCCACATACCTGTAAGTCACCCCAGTCAGCTCACTGGTTCAGCAACTGGACTTGGTGATATCTTTACTTCGGTCTGTGGCTGGTTCCGTATCTGGGGTGAGTAGACTTTTGTTCACATAGTATCACACGACAGTCCGGCAGCTCACAGCCAAGATTAACTCCAGCTGCAGAGGACCTGATGTCCTCTTCTGGCCTCCATAAGCATGTGCACACAATTGGTAGGCACACAGAATGCATTTGGGGAAGTATCATTTCCCTTATGATTTATAGAGAGCAATAAAATTCTAATCTTATTTTAAAGTACTGAAAGTGCCTTCTAAAATTCTGGATAATTTTCATATGAAACTAAAACTTATGAAAGTCTCCTTTATATCAGCTGTCATGATTTGTAATTATGAAAATGACCAAAAGGAGTCAGGAGAAAATATTTCCTTGGTCTCAAGAAATCCTCTTGTTTAGTAGACTTATTGGACACAGATAATGACCACAGAAGAATACTTTCCCAATGAATCAGATTATATGAAGATATACTTTTCATTGTAACCATTGGTAATCTGCTTTAAAAAGTCGACTATATTTGTTCAAAGGTTTATAAACATTTTTAAAAAATATTTATTATATGTATGAGTGTATTGACTGCATGTATGTGAGTGCACCCGTGTCATGCAATGCCGCAGAGGTCAAAAGAGGGCTTTGGATTCCCCTGGAACTGGAGTTAAGGACAGTTTGTAGCTACCATGTGGGTGCTGGGAATCGAGCCCAGTCCTCTGTAAGGGAAGTCAGTGCTCTTAACTGCTGAACCATATCTCTAGCCCCTATAAACATTTTTCAGCTCTAATGTTGTTTCCTCCTAATGCAAATTGGAAACTTCCTAAAAAAATGTGTCAATATTTATCCACACACCTAATGGAGGCTCGGTGAACTTGTTCTTCTAAGCTTATTTAGAGGCAAAGTAGGATTAAGATTCATATAGGATTAAAGGAGATATGACCTAGGTGATGAGTTCTTGCCCAAGGAAACTGAAGACAAAGGAATCAGGACATTACCTGACTATATCAGGCAGTAACCCGTCCTGGACATCATAAACTCTGTAAAGAAACCAGGGGAATCAGGACATTACCTGACTATATATATCAGGCAGTAACCCGTCCTGGACATCATAAACTCTGTAAAGAAACCAGAATACATTGTGTTGGTTTTGTTGGTGGCTTATAAGGACAGTGTGGGGCCTGGGAGCTGAGAGTGGCTTGTGCAGAGTGGGCCTCCCAGAAGTAAATTTGGCTTTACAACAACTAAGAAGGAAAATGAACTGTGGGTGTTCAGACAGATCCTGTGACTTATATGTCTTGACATCAGAAAGCCATTTTAAAAACTTAATTACTTTCATGAATAAGATTGTTTTTCCTACATGTATGTGAGTGCATCTCTTTTATGCAATGCCAATGGAGTCCAGAGGATAGTGTTGGATCCCTTGTACCTGGAGTTATGGATGGTTGTTAGCTGCCATGTAGATGCTGGGAACCAAACCCAGGGCTCTTAACTACTGAGCCATCTCTCCAGCCTCAGAATGTTGCATTTTAAGGGAGTCACTGGTCAGTGTAATTGATTCAAGGTTATGCTGAATAAACACAAGATATAGCTTTATTTGGGATTTTATAAGCTATTGGTGCTCTTGTAATGATTTGTCATTTCTACAACTCCTAATTCAGTGAAATTTCTCTTTTTCTCCATGAAACTGATCTTCAAGCAAGGAATCAAATTCTAGCCAAAATATTTAATCTGAAAAATGCAATAATAATTACTGCAGGAAGAAAATATCCTTATCACTAGAACAAGTGCTCGGGAGAAGGTCAGGTCTAATTTGGGTTTCTTTCCTTCATTTTATTATCGGGACTTATTTTTTTGTGATGCTGCAGACCCAGGGCAAGGCTCAGCACACACTTTGTTTATACTTTTCCACCAAGCTGTGTTCTGTTATTATTTTATTTGTAATCAGCACAATTATATAGACATATTTATATGTCAAAGTATCTGTAGTCCTGTATGGACAAATCAACCTAACTAACATAAGAAGAACTTTAAATATTTTCAGTTTCTGAGATGAGTGCACCTAAACTGTCTTACTGATTTTCATCTGAAATGTTTTTTTCACTGTGATGAAGAATCTCTGAAACTTGTTCTTTTTATTTAAAATTTGGGGTCATTTGGTCAATGTTTCACTAGCCAGATTTTACACACTCTGGTGACCAGTATTACCCCCTGCCTCTAGAAGCTTAGCCCTTTGAGATTTACAGGTAGATTAATTAAATTTTCATTAGTGTAAAAATATTCATGGCTAGAGAGATGGCTCAGTGGTTAAGAGCATCTGCTGCTTCACTTCCCAGTAGTCACAAGGCAGCTCACAATTTCCTGTAACTCTAAAGGTGATCCAGTACCATCTTCTGAACTCCATCTTTTCCTGCAAGCTTGTGATGCACATAAACTAATGCACACACATACATACAAATAAATAACTAAATAAATGTTTAAAAACATCGAATACAATCTATTTGTAAAGAAAAATATATCTATTATGTTTTTATTTTTTATTTTTAAGACAGGGTCTCCTTGTAACCCCATCTGACATGGACCTCACCGTGTAGACCAGACTGTTCTCAATCTCAGAGATTCTCCTGCCTTTGCCTCGCAAGTGCTGGAATTAAAGATGTGTGCCACTAAACCTGGATGTGAAAAAATGTGTATCTTGACCTAGGGTTTTGAAAATGTTTGTTCAATGACAGTGGCTTGTGGGACCAGACAAGGCAGTCTTCACAGCAAAGAGTGCATTTAGCAGAATCGCACCCTTCGTGGGAAGAGGTAGAAAGAAGCACCAGGAAGGGGTGGTCACATGGCATCTATTTCTGTAAAGGTTTTGGCATATAATTCTCTTTTGTCCCAAAGCCCTTGTCTATCTTGGGTCTTAGAGTAATGCTGTCATCATGGAGGGGACGTGAATGTCTTCTCTTTAAATGTTTGTAAGTTTGTAAGAAAAATCTGTATTATTGATATCCTAAATGTGAGGCAGAAGTCATTCATGAAGTCAAGTCTCGGACCTTCTTTCTGGTGAGACACACATGTTATTTGTCATTGGTCTGATCAGATTTTTCTTTCTTTTTTTTTTTTTTTCCTGATCTAGCCATAGTATGTTGTGTGTGTCTAGGAACCAATCCAGTCCTTGTACACTATATGTATGATGTCACATGCTCCTTGTGAACCTTTGTGTTTCTAAGATATCACAATATCTCTTCTTCATATTCTAATTTTATTTGTTTGAGTGTTTTCTCTTTTTTCTTATTTTTGGTTGTAATTTTTATTGGATCTCTATTTTGTCTCGTTATACTCAAAATTTGTTAATTCTTGACTTCCACAAACTTTAGTTTTAGTTTTCTGTTGATTTCTTGGTGCTTTGAAGTGAAATATTGATTACTGAAGTTTTGTACTTTTTAATACAGGCATTTCTTGTAAGCTTTCTCACAGAACTTCTATTGATGCATCCTATAATTTTCACAGCTCAATGTTTTTTGCTCCAAGATGACATTAAAATTTATTTTTATTTGTTCTTGATTTGCTATTTTTTCAGGAATAGGATGTTGGCTTTCCAGGCCTTTGTGAATTTTCCAGTTTTTTCTGTTACAGATTTCTCATTTGATGTCATTACTGTAAGGACCCAAGGTAATGCTCTCCAATTTAAGATGTTTTTTCTTTTTTTTTCCCCCTTAGAATAGAAACTACTAGGGAGCATGCTCAGTCTGTGGCTGATGAAAACGTTCACTCTGTCCCTATTGGGTGACATGTCTATATATGGCATGAGGTTCACTTGGTGTAAAATGTAGTTGAACTCCAAAGTCTTCCTAATATTCTGTTTCCATGATCTGCTCATCATTTAGAGTGGTGTGGTCAAGTCTGCTGCTATTACTGTGTAGTACTTTTTTCTATTTATAACAAGTAAAAATTGCTACATAGATGTACGTGGCCCGACGTCAGCTGTGTATATATTATAATTGTACTGTCAATGAATTGACTCCTGTATCATTATTTAATGACCTTCTGGGCTCAGTTAGAGTTTCTGGCATCTATTTTATCTAATACAGGTATAACTATCCTAATTATTTTATGTTCCTATTTTCAAAACTTACCTTTTTCATTCCTTCATCTTCAATCCATGTGTTCTTAAAGGAGAAGAGAGTCTCTTGTAGGCAGCAAATAATTAGACCTTTTGTAATCATTCAGCTGCTTGGTCTTATGATAGGAGAATGTAATACATTTAGAGTCAAGGTAGTCATTGGCAGGTAAGGTTTACTACTGCTGTTCTCAGGGATTTTTCTTGTTTTAGTGTAGATTTTGTGTTTTTTGCTTCCTCTCATAAACCATTTTCCTGTAAGGATATAGATAGATGATAGATAGGTAGATGATAGATGGTATATAGGTAGATAGATAGATAGATGATAGATAAATAGATAGATTGATTGATAGATAGATAGATGATATAGATAGATGATAGATAGATAGATAGATGATAGATAGATGATAGATAGATAGACAGACAGACAGACAGATAGATAGACAGATAGATAGATAGACAGACAGACAGACAGGTAGATAGATAGATAGCACGATGAGTATTCATTGATGTCAATTGTTAAAAAATATGCTGTGTATTTATTATGTTTCTGTTTCATGGTTATAATCAAGCTTTCCTAAAACATCTGATAGTTATAATAGGCTATTTAAACTGATAAAAAAAAAACACCACTTATTTGAATGACTTTGAAAAACTTTACATCTTTACATCATTTACCAATTTTATGTTTTATATCATATTTTGGAAATATATTTTTTCTGTCTTAAAAGATTATAGTTCTTTGTGTGCAGGATAGGGATTGAGAGCATTTACTGCTCTTGCACAAGTTCGAAGTTCTAACACCTGATCCCACAGGGCAGCTCTACCCTCCTACTGTGCTGTTTATGGTCACTGCACACAATCTGGGTGCACACACTTAAAGACAAGCAAAACATATATATAAAAACCATAGCTATTGTTTTAAAATAATGTTATTTTTGAGGAGTTAAAGTAACAATGCAATTTACAGACTGACATGTTAGAATATTATGAATTTGACTGTCTTTTTCTAGTGAGTGGATCTGTCTTAGCTTGGTGTCTGTCTTACAGCTCCCTCATGGTCCTGCCCGAGGCAGTGTTTGAGGTGCTCCTGCACTGGCCCTGGAGTTTTCATGGAAATATGTAAAGGGATGACGGCTCTGAGTTTCAGAGAATTGTCGCTGTGCCCAGTGTGCTGCATCCGTGTGTCTGATCTGCAGGTGTCTGTCGGGTTGGGTATTTTAGAAGCTGCTGGGAATCTAGGCTTGTCAGCAGTCGACACAGCACCGTGGTGGCTCTGCAGAGCTAAGCTAAACTCATCTCGATGGCAGTTTAATGGTCCCTGGTAACCAGGCACCGGCAGAGAGACTTTTTCTTAATGGGTGCCAGGTGTGTGCTAGCTTATACCAGTGGATCTTTGAGGTGTGATCCCACGTGACACGTATTTGGCATCAAATGTACACGCAGCCACAGCAGCTGTGGATTCACTCCACAGGTAACCTTTATGGCAGCAGAGCTGGTGACTGGAGAGAGAGTGGAAATGTCCACAGAGACACTGGCTGGTAGAGCCTCAAACTGGCTTGCAGGGGCAGGGCTCTGTTCTGAACCCTGGATTGATGCAGAGTGACCCTTCAATTCAGCTCTAGCACGTGGGCACCTGCGGAGAGGCAGGAACCAAGGTTGAGAGGGTTGGTGCTGGAGTCTGAGTTTCACACAGTGACTGTTTCTTGAGTGGTTGGAAGTAGAGCCCAAATCGCCTCTTTGGGATTCCCTGGCAGGGCTTGCATTTGGCTATCTCAATTCCAGTGTAAAGTTGCCCTGTTTATAGCAATCACAGGAGACAAAGTTGTAGGCAACAGTAGCTCCTGCTTTTTTCTGTGTCTAGCTTCCCTGGAGAGTGCCCATGGTCACTGCCTTATCAAGGACCTTTTGGGTCCGGATAGTCACGTTTTCTTTATCTTCTTGACTGTATTGGATGAAGGCTGATGTTTAGACTCCACTGCTTTGATGGCATCCCTCAATTCATCACTTGTTTCTCCTTTTCATAGCAAGCCTGTCCTCAACTGTCAGGCACGATTTCTTCTAGGGGTCATGCAAAGAATAGGAAATATTGTCAAACTAATGTCAGACCAAAGCCTTTCAAACTGGTTACTGCACCTTGATTCGGTGTCTATGTTTGATTTAGTAAAGTGATCTGGCAGAAGTCACATTATGTCACTTGTTGCCCAAAATGGCATTTTCCAGTATTTGTTATTTTGTGATCTGGATAAGGGCTAGGAATACCATCTTTAGAATGGACATTTTAAATCTGTTATGAATGGGGACTGGCAACACATGGCAAGATTCATTATTAGGACTGTGGTTCCTGTTTGTTGATGGTGGTGAAATATTAATACTTGAAAGACTATTGTATTTTATTCTTTTAATTTTTATTTACTATTTTTATTTTCTGTTTATGAGTGTACTGCCTGCATGTATGTATGTGTACCATGTGTGCGATGGCCCAGTGGTAAGAAGAAAGCATTGGGTGTCCTAGAACTGGAGTTACAGATGGTTGTTAGCTGCCATGTGGGTGCTGGGAACTGAGCTCTAGTCCTCTTAAAGAACAGCTAACATTCTTAACTGCTGAGCCATCTCTCCAGCCCCAAGAATTGTATTTTTCACTTTACCAATTTCTTAAAGATTTTCCCTTTAAGGGGACAATATTTAAATTATTTTGCAATAATTTGACAATAAATATTGATGTCAAATATATAATATACTTTTATCAATTTATTTACCTCAAAAAGAACATGTAAAGCCAGTGAGATGGCTCAGTGCATGAAGGCATCAGCTGCCAAGCCTGAAGAACAAAGTTTGATGCCAGGGACCCACATAGCAGGAGAGAACTGACTCCTGCAGGTTTTCCTGTCTCCTCCACACATGCAGTACCCCATAATGAATTAATAAACAAATGCAATAAAAAGTATACAATATAAACATACATATACTTTGTGTACATTTTAATGATTTTTGACAAATGTAATTTGCGCATAACCTGAAGGGCTTTAAAAAATAGTTCCCTCTTAATGCTCTTCCATCCGAATGCAGGAAGCAGACAGATGTGGTAAGGATTAAGTACAAAATATTCCAGATGGCCAGCATAATTTTCACAATTCACAATTTCCAATTTATATAAATAGAGTAACATTAAGATGAAACCGAAGCAGCAAACCTTAATTTAATTGATTGACGGGCACATGAAGCTTATGTTCCGCTTGTTTATATCATTCTAATGGCACCAGAGGAACCAGCAGTGCCAAACAAACCACCGTTACCTTTGCTGTGCTCCAGGCTGGAACAGTGCATGTTCCTGTTTCCCTCAAGTGGGAGTGGCTTCATGAAGGGTCCTTCTCCTGGTGGGTTCCTCCTGTCATCACGTTCTCTTTGAT
>NW_008355277.1:1021824-1027565 GCF_000622305.1 Nannospalax galili
GGCCAGGGGAGAGAGCCAGTAAGCAGCGTTCCTCCAGGGCCTGTGCTCCAGCTCCTGCCTCCAGGTTCCTGCCCTGAGTTCCTAGCTTGGGCTCCCTGATGAACTGTGACCCAGGAGATGTGAGATAAAATAAACCCTTTTCTCCCCAAGTTGGTATTGGTCAGAGTATTTTGTCACAACAATAAAGAAGCTAGAGCACTGCTCATGTTGTGGTGAAATTCCTTCCTTCCCATCTCTTTCCACCAAACACATAGTCCCCCTTCTGCCCTCTCTGTCTGTCTCTGTCTCTTTCATTGACACATCTGTATACAATAATGCACATATTATATACATTTAGTTACATATGCATTTCTTCCTAGTTCTCATTTACACATCTGTATACAATAATGCACATATTATATACATTTAGTTACATACGTATTTCTCCTAGTTCATGAACTGTCAATTTGACACACCTAGTATTAGCTGATTTTTTTAAGGTATCAGTTGCATAATTGTCTTAATCCAGTTGGTCATGGACATGTCTATGAAAGATTGTCTTGGTTATTTTCATTCCTCCCACTGTGAGTGATGCCGTTTCCTAGGAAGGTGGTCCTGAGCTACATGGGAGGTGGCAGAGAGTGAACGAGGAGCTAAGTTCCTTCATGCTTACTGCCTCCAGGTTCTGAGATGGGCTTTCAATCTAGGTTTAATTTGCCTTTCCCTCATGCCAAAAGATGCTAATATTTTTTCAAATATATATATTTTTCTTTTGTATTTCTTTTTTTAAAATATTTTATTTATTATTTTTATGTGTGTGTGTATTGCCTGCATGTAGGTAAGTGCACCAGTGTCGTGGAATTCCCTCGAGAGAACAGAAGAGGCTGTCGGACACCCTGGAACTGGAGTTACAGACAGTTGTTAGCTGCCCTGTGGGTGCTGGGATCCAAACCCAGGTCTTCTGCAAGAACAGCCAGTGCTGTTGGCTCTGAGCCATCTCTCCAGCCCTGTATTTCTTTTTTAAAGCTATCTATTCAAATCATTTGCCAATTCACTGATTAGATGATCTGTTTTGTTTTTAATATGCAGAGGGCTTTATTGAATCTATGTATCCATCCCTTGTCTAATTTGTATTGGGACCAACTGTACCCTTCTGTAGGTTGTGTCTTAACTCTGATCATGTTTTGCTTTGCTGTACAGAAGCTTTTAAATGGTACATAATCACATTTGCCAGTTCTTGGGAATCATTTCCAGAGCAATTGGCGTTACAAAGTTCTTGCTTATGCACAGTTCTTGAAGTATTTTCTGTATATTTTCTCTTAGAAGTCTCAGACTTCCAGATCTTATATCAAGATCTTTGTGGCACTTTTAATGCTTTTTGTGCAAGGTGAGCTATATAACAAATTTCATGCTTTCATTGTGTCGTACCAAGTTTTCCCAGCATTATCTAGGGAAGAGGCAATCTTTTCTCCACTGTATTGTCCTTTGACAACAGTAGATGACTGTAGCTCTGTGGGTTAATTTATGGGTCCTCCATTCTACTTCATTTTTCTCTGTGTTGCTTCTTGTTCCAGTGTTATGGAGCTATTTTTACAACCCTCTGTGGTCAGTTTGAGATCAAGCACTGTGATATCTGCAGCACTGCTCGGTCTGCTTCAGAGTGCCTTGACTATTCAGGTGTTCTAATCTCTTTCAGACTTTGGACTGCTTTTTGTAGCTCTCTAAGGAATGTTCAGATTTTCCGATGGATTAAATTGACTCTGTAGACCACTTTCAGTAATATTAAGTAATTTACCAAAGTTGATTCTACCATTTATGAGCATGAGCTATTTTTGCATCTTCCAGTATCATCTACAGTTTCTCTCTTTACTGAATTAAAAATTTCATTGACAACATCTTTCATTTTCTTAGTTGTATTCATATCTAGGTATTTTATTTTATTTTTGAAGCTTGTGGGTTTGTGAATTTTCTTCTAATTAATTCCCTTTTTACCAACTTTGTTATTACTATTATCGGAAAGTTATTGATTTTCATATGTTGATTTTTCTGCTAAATTGCCAAAAGTATTTATCAGTGTTAAAAGGATTCTATAGAGATTAATGACTTTTAATTAAAGGGACATTGAACTGAAGGTGTAGCCCAGATAGGTCAGTACTTCCCTAGCACACATGAAACCCTGATTTTGATTCCTTCCACCATATAAATTGGGCATGTTGGCATATACCTGTAATGTCAGTCCTCAGGTAATTGAGACAGGAGAATCAGAAGTTCAAGTTCATCCTTGGATACGTAGAGAATTTGAGATCAGCCTGGGTTATGTGAGATTTTGTCTCAAAAAAAATATTGCAAACTGTAAAATAAATATGAGACAGTGAAATGACTCAGCATGTAAAGGTACTTCCTACCAGTCTGATGACTTATCAAGTTGTCCTGTGACCTCCACATGCTTGTTATGACATATGTAAACCCCTAAAGTAAAAATTAAAATGTATAGATATAGTGTTATAACTTCTGCAGAATAAAGATAATTCAACTCCTTTTTCTATTTGTATCCCTTGATTTCTTCCTCCTTCTTATGGCTTTGAGACTTCAGGGGTTGTATTGGATAGCGAGGAGAGAGTAAACGGGCCTGTCTTATTTCTAATGTTGCAGAAAATGCTTTCTGTTCTTTCCTCTTTTAGTAGAATGCTGGCTGTAAACTTGCTTCACATGGTTTTTAGGATGTTGAGGCACATTCCTTTAATTCCTTGTTTCTTTAACTTTGTCATTATGAACTCATATTGACCATTATCAAAGACGTCTTGTGTTTGTATTAAATGATACTGTGATTTCTATCTTTTAATCTAGCAAAGTGCTGTGTTACACTTATAGATTTATGTGTATTGAACAAACCTTGCATCCCTGGAATGAAATCATCTTGGTCATTGTATATGTGTTCTCAAATTCAGTTTGCTATTACTTCCTTGGGAATTTTTACACATATGTACAGCACGGAAATTAATCATTTTTTTCTGTCCCTCTTCTGAGAACTCAGATGTGGATATCAAATTCAGTTGAGTTTTAATTTGTCTTTTAAAATGGATAATTATGTTGGATATTTTATAAAATATACTGGTCATTTGCACTTCTGTATTTTAGAATTGCCTCTTGGATTCATTTAAGGTGGAAAAGAAATTTTTTGACCTGAAAACATGTTGGAGATCAGTAGGAGGAGGATCATGAACTGCCTCAGCAAACTTAACTAAGTTGCTCCATTTTGTTCAGAGCCATTTCAGCAGCAACTTTGCTCCACACAAAAGGAAAAGGGGGACAACCTTTGGTCTTGGGAAATTGTCCTAGCCATGAACCACGGAATGTGCTAATTCCACACATCTTACATCTGGCTAACCATCTTGTTTTTGCTTCTGTAATCTGCTTGCTATCTTGGGTCATCCTGACACAGGGCATAAGACCACCGTTGTTTTATCCTGTTACTGTATGACCACCCGGTAACTGCTGATTTCAACTTTCTTACTATACTTGTTATGGCTAGGAAGTTGACTAATTTTAAAATTACAAAGTTGATTGCCAAGTTGTATGAGTGTATCACTTGTCTTTATAATGATTGGTTGTTAATTAATAGATTCAAATTTCTGCTATGTTGTACAAAACTGATTGGTTCACAAATGTCCTGTTTGAATAATATTTCTGAAATCCTATAAAAACTCTGGCCCGACAATGCTCAGGGCTGCTTCTACTCCCGAGATAGACAGCCCGGCTGGTCGAACATTAAAATTTACCTTGCTACTTTTCTTAAAATGGTGCTGGTGATTTTTTTGTGAATTCCGTCCTATAACATTTGGAGGTCCCACTGAGATCCGGAGGACTTGTGGGCCCGGCAGTTTCGTGAAACTCTGAGAAGGGATCTTCCCAGCAGTATTCTGAGGACTCCCTGGGAGCAGACCTGCATCAGCCTCGGCTGCTGAGCAGTATCGACAAACTCCCTGAGAGGGGACTTGTATCAGTACCTGCTGCTTCTGCTCCCCCAGTCAGCCCTCCAGTTTCTCCCACCTGTCCTATAACATTTGGAGGTCCCACTGAGATCCAGAGGACTTGTGGGCCAGGCAGTTTTGTGAAACTCTGAGAAGGGATCTGCCCAGCAGTATTCTGAGGACTCCCTGGGAGCAGACCTGCATCAGCCTTGGCTGCTGAGCAGTATCGACAAACTCCCTGAGAGGAGACTTGCATCAGTACCTGCTGCTTCTGCTCCCCCAGTCAGCCCTCCAGTTTCTCCCACCACACCACCAGCAAGGTAAGAGAGTGCTGGAGAGACCACTTTCGTTTTGGTTTCTCTTTTGATTTTGGCTAGCCAGAGAATTTTGCCATCTAGTTCTGGGATCTGATCAGACTTACTAGGTGGGATGCTGGATGCAGAAAACCTCCCCCTAGTTGTGTTCTGGAGGAGACGTCCCTGGACCCACCTGGCCTTGAGCCCAAAAGCTTGTCTTTTGGGACCTGGATTTGATGGCAATCTGGTTGATGTTATTTGTTTGTGCCTGTCTTATTCTGTGTTTTGGTCTTGTATCTGTGTTCATCATGGGTGGGAGTGTGTCTCAGAGTGCTACCCTGTTAGAGTGTATGTTGAACAACTTACCTGATTTCAGGTCTGTTTAGGATGCACCTAGTTTTAATGCAATTGTGTCATGTTATGTCTCCTGTGCTGATATCTCAAGTAATTCTGTCATGTATGTCTATGATTATTGTCTTCATATGTTTCCATCAAAAACCCTAAATATCTTTAAATTTATTGGCTGAACTGGTTGTTTAAGAACCTTATTTGTTGCATACCTTTTGGTTTGGGTTTGCTTTTATAATATTTGTTTTAAAGTATCTGTTTGGTTTGTTCGCTTTGGAAGTATTTTGGTTTTGACATTCTTGATCTGGTTTATTTTGCTTCCAGACCTCTAAAGGCTTGAAAGTGATTTGAAAAAATTAAACGCCTATTGGTTATAGATTTGATCTAATCTGTTAACTCATCTTCATTGCTGGAAATAAGCTCTGGGACTGGTCTCCCTGTCTCATCCTTTTGGCCTTGTCCTTTTCCCTCGGTTTCCTGCAGCGCTGCTTGGTATGCAGGCAGATATGGTCTGTTTGGGGAGGGACGCTTTTTGTCCTTGGAAACTCTGCTGGCTCAGATATGACTCTGTGCTTTTCTCCCTTGGAACAAGAAAAATCAGTCTTGGTTTTAAAACTGGTTTGTCATGACATTATGTCTAACCATAATATTTATTATATGAGACCATTATAAATGTATAGACATGTTTAATACTAAGAGAACTATTATTAAATAATATACTAGATATTAAATTCTAAGTAAAACATCTCTAAACTTTTAAAAGAGTCTTGGTTGTTTAAAACCTGCTTCAAAGCTTACAAGGACATCTCAAAGTTTATACAGTATAATAATATATTTAGATTAATTTTTCATATATATGAACAATTGTTCATATAAAATATCAATTACTTGGTAAATTTGTTTATAAATGTTATTTAAAAAATTATTAAAGTCTAAACAGGGCTATAACACAGTTTTCCTTAAATGACTATGTTGGGGGTTGTGTACCAATTGCTTCTCTTTACCTTGTGTTTATATGCCTTACAAAAGGTCATCATAATTAGACTTGTTGACTATTGTATTCTCTAAGTAAAGAAGATATAGGCAGGGTCATTGGACCCTTACCTGAGTATCCAGCTGCTCTTCCCAGCCAACTGTATGTAATTTG
>NW_008355277.1:1027931-1045464 GCF_000622305.1 Nannospalax galili
TTTACCTGAGTATCTAGCTGCTCTTCCCAGTCAACTGTATGTAATTTGGCCCTAATCGCATATGGTCTCCTGGGTTTGGAAAGGCTAGGAAAGGCTTTCCAATGTAAATACTCTCAGGTCACCCATATGCCTTAGGAACTCCTCAGTCATCTCTGTGAGTAAGCTGAGTGAATTTATTGGTTCCCCAGGAAAGCTTTAGTCAAGCATTGGGTTGACACTGGGACCTTAGAAGGTGATAGACATTGCTTGAAGTCGGAGGGGAATTCTCACAACAGATGGAAAGTTTATTTGTTGATGATATTATGTCTCATGGTTATGAAGAAAGAAAATACAAAAGTTAAAAGATATTAGAAGGATATGGGAATGGAGATGTTATTAAGGAGAATTTATGTATAGGATGAAAAAAAAGCCTAACCAAATGATAAAGGTCTGTATAGGTTTGTTATGACTTATCAACGATGGAACAGGGATAATATACAGACAATCTTGAGGTCATTACTCAGTTAGTTTAAGGATGTCTAGTAAAGGTTTATCTGAGAATGTTTGGGTTTTGCCCAAGCTTTATCTACATAGAGCATGGTAATGAAAAGTCCCAGATTGGTGTAACTAAACTTCTTGGGTGTTATATAGGCAGACTTTGAGGTCTATACTAATCTGGTCAGAGGGACTTAAAGGACAGTTTTTGTCCCTTGCCATTCTAGGTCAACTAAGTTCAAGGGAACTATGGAGCATCTCTGAAAATGTCCTGTAACTGTGATGAGTCACCTGTCTTCTTGTTCAGGGAGGCCATGGAGACCCCACCAGATGGGCTTGAACCAGTGTGCAGTCTACTAAGAGGAGGGTCAACACAGAGAAAACATTTCCTCCATGCTTCCAAGTGAAGCCAGCTATGGTAAAGCAGGACCTTTGACTTATCTTCATATAGATGGAACTAGTAAAAGAAAGCCCAATGTGACCCCTGAGAAACAGATCCTCAAACGACCTTAAGAGTAAAAACAAATTGGTTTATTTGGGCCAACTGTATGGCCTTAAACACCCAAAAGGAAAGAATAAACTAAAAATACCAGATTGGTGGAAATAACCTTCTTGCGTGTTTAACAGACATACTTTGAGGTCTATAATAATTTGGTCAGAGGGACATAAAGGACACATTTTGCTCCTTGCCCTCCTAGGTCAACTAGTTCCAGGGGACTATGAGCATCTACCAAAATGTCCTATAATGGTGGTGGGTCACCTGTCCTCTTGATCAAGAAGGCCAAGGATCCCCCACCAGATGGACTTAAACCAGTGTCCAGTCTGCAAAGAGGAGGGTCAGCACAGAGGAAACGTTTCCTCCATGCTTCCAAGCGAAGCCCGGGTCGAGCAGCACCTCTTGACTTATCTTCACGGAGATGGAACTGGTAAAAGAAAGCCTAAGGAGCCAGGGCTCCCCACCAAGTGCATGTGAGCCCTGAGGACCAGATCCTCAACCCACCTTAAAGTAAAAGTAAAATGGTTCATTTGGGCCAACTGTATGGTCTTAAACACTCAAAAGGAAAGTATAACCCAAAGTTAAAATAATAAGTATATTTCTTTGAGAGTCCAAAGGATTGTATTTCCCAGACATTAGACTTAAGTCTAGGTAAAATGTTACCTAGACAATTATTTCTCAATAATGATTTTTTTCTTAACAGGAAAATACTGCTCAGATATAAGACTTCAAATCTTGGTCTCCAATACTATAGTGCCCACCTACAGCTGCTATTGTTCTAAAACGATGACTAAGTTTATTTTTTACTTCCTATCTACTGATTCTAGCCACTCCAACAGCTATCAGAGCACCTGAAAACAAATCCTAAGTTCATTGCTTTTGAGTCCAGTCTTGGCGGCCCAAAGAAAAATGAAAAAGAACCCAATAGATGGATGCTTTTGAAAGCCCTCATCAGAAAATTCCAATGGAATTTAAGCGTTTAAAGTTTGCCTTGTTCTGATTTTTTCTGGTTCCCCGTCTAGAACTTGTAATGCTAATTATTTTTGGCTTTACTTCTCCTTCATGTCTCAATCAGAGAGTCTTTTAAATAGGCCCACTGAAGGGGTACCCCAATTGCCACACTCTACATCCCTGTTCAGCATGGAAGAAGCCAGAGCAGTCTGCGTCCCTATTCCCCAATGGGCAAATTGGGTTACTTCTTCAAAAAAAAAAAAAAAAAATCCTTCTTCTCCTAGAAGCTACTAAATGAAATTGTACCTAAATTTGGCATCCTTATTGGTCTGGGGTCTGAAAATGGCCTGACTTTCAGAGCCTATGTATCTAAAACTTCAGCTTCTCTCCTCCAGATAGACTGGAAATTACATTGTGCATTTCACCCCTAGAGTTCGGAACAGATAGAAAGGATGAATAGAACTATTAAGGAAACTTTGACTAAGTTAATAACAGAGACTCATGGTAACTGGTAAGTAAGGAAGAGTATAAGTCCTCTTCCTTTTGCCCTTTACAGGGCTTATACTGAGTTCAGTATTGTATAACTGTATTAATTCAACAGTGAACCTAAAAATTTTATAGCCATTTTTGAAAGAGATATATCTTTGCTCTGGAAACTGTTATTGAGCATGCTAAAGCTGTAATGAAAATGAAATGCTTTTCTCTAAAATTAAAAAAAAAAACCAACAACAACAAAAAACCAGATGTACTCCTTACATAAAAGGAATTACTCCCTTTGAGATCATGTTTGGGCGACCACCACCCCTTAATCCCTGCTTAGGGGAGGAACACCTGGCAGAAATACCTAATTACAGCCTTTTACAGTCATTGCAGGCTCTGCAAAATGCTCTGAGCCAGGTACACACACTAGAGCAGGAGGCTCATGAGCCCAATCATCCCTCACTGACCACTGAACAGACAGATCTGGAATCTGGTGATTGGATTTGAGTCCGCAGACATCAAGCACCTAACTTTGAACCCAAGTGGGCCGGTCTGTATCCAATCATCTTGCTGACTCCAACTGCTGTTAAAGTTGCTGGACATGACCACTGGATTCATCATTCCCAAGTTAAGAAAGCTCATCTGGACCACATTCCTCAAACATGGATGGTAAAAAAAAAAAAAAAAAAGACAATCCTCTCAAAGTAAAACTGATAAAAGAATCTTCATATGTTCTCCTTCTGGATAATAAAAACTGTACCTGGGTACAGTGACCGAAATCCCCATGAGCCATCCCCTGATAACTGGATATTAAAAAGAACTTCAGATGGTAAGATCTTAGCCACTAACACTACCACTAGCCACTCCCTCAGCTTTCTGTTTGGCCTTTGTGACCTGTTTTCTTTACTATTAAGAGTAACTACTAGTGTCCCGTCTCCTCAACCCTGAGGATATGGAACTCCTAGTCATGAGAAACAACTGCAAAGCCTACAGGTTTATGGATGTCCAACAGATGGGAGTCCAGAATGTAATCATGGAAATGAATGGCATTATGGGACTTGGGGTTATGAGACATTTGCCTCATGGACTGGATCTAAGGATAAATGGATTTCCTTTCAGCATGGAACTCCTGGTATAACACTGGGAAAATTTAACCCCTTAGTTTTAAAGGTATGAAATAGGCATGATAAAAGTTGGCTTACGGGGAGGACATGGGGAATACGAATGTATGCTTCAGGAAAGGACCCTGGATCAGAATTTACTATTCAAAAGTTTGAGATTCCTATAAGCCCTCCAGTACCTATAGGATCTAACAAAGTCCTTAATCCTCCCTTACCACCAAAGCCACTTCCTACTATGTCAGAGCCAACCCTATTACATATGCTAATTCTCATAGTATTTCACAATGGGACCCTCCTGAATTATGTCTTTGCTCTATACATATGAGTTTTTCAATGCTACTAAACCCAGTCTCACAAGAGACTGCTGGCTCTGCTTGGACCCTAGACCTCCTTACTATACAGGAGTAGGAGCTATTAAGTCTGTAGGAGTAGGTCCCTCTTACATTCGAAATCTGACATTTAATGAAGTACTTAGAAAAGGCCTATGTCCTTGGGTATCTAAACCTATGCTTACTCGTGGTAGTTTATCAGGTAGAGGAATCTGTTTCTATGGTCATACTTATGACTTATCTTTATTTCCCTACAATGAGATGTGTAATCAATCTTAAGTTCTCACTTCATCTCCAGAAGAATTATATTATTTAGTACCACCAGAGAGAACTTGATTTGCTTGCACCACCAGATTAACTCCTTGTATAAGTCAAAGATATTTAACTGATACTGGTGAGTTCTGTTTTTGGTTCATCTCATGCCCCAGGTATATTATTATTCGGAGACAGAAGGTTGGGAGCATTTGATGCCTCCAAATGGTGCCCAGTTGTCTAGGGGAATTGTGGTGGCTTTCCTCGCACATGCATTAATAGGAACAGGTATAATGGGTGCCACAGGAATAGGGACCGCTGCACTCATTAAAGGGGAAATTAATTATAAAGCTCTTACCTGGCAAATAAATCTAGATTTAAAGGATATAGGATATAAAATTAAAAATTTGACTTACTCCCTTGACTCATTAGCTGAGGTGGTGTTACAAAACCATTAAGGGTTAGATCTTGTCTTTGTGCAACAAAGAAGATTATGCATGGCACTGGGTGAAAAATGTTGCTTCTATGCTAACCATACTGGAGTGATTAGAGATAGTATTACGTTAGTCCAGCAATGAATTAATGCTCAAGAAAGGGATCTTAGTAATCACCAAAACTGATATGAGTCCCTATTTTCCTGGTCACCCTGGCTGACCACCTTGTTAAGTGCTGTTGCTGGGCCCATGATTCTTATTCTTTAATTTTTACTCTTGGGCCTTGTATTTTGAATGCCCTTGTAAAATTTATTAATCAGAGACTCCAGGCAGTAAAACTCATGATATTAAGAACCCAATATGAACACAATACCAGTGCATGAAAAAAACTGTACCTAATAGGTCAAAGAATTAACCTTACTCCAACAGGAGTGGGGAATGAACTGCTCAGCAAACTTAACTAAGTTACTCCATTTTGTTCAGAGCCATTTTAGGAGCAACTTTGCTCCACACCAAAAGGAAAAGGGGGGCAACCTTGGGCCTTGGAAAATTGTCCTAGCCATGAACCATGGAATGTGCTAATTCCACACATCTTACATCTGGCTAACCATCTTGTTTTCACTTCTGTAATCCGCTTGCTATCTTGGGTCACCCTGACACAGGGTCACCCTGACACAGACCACCCTTGTTATCCTGTTATTGTATGACCACCCAGTAACTGCTGATTTCAGCTTTCTTACCATACTTGTTATGGCTAGGAAGTCAACTAATTTTAAAATTACAAAGTTGATTGCCAAGTTGTATGACTGTATCACTTGTCTGTGTAATGATTGGTTGTTGATTAATAGATTCAAAGTTCTGCTATGTTGTACAAACCTGATTGGTTCACAAATGTCCTGTTTGAATAATATTTCTGTAATCTTATAAAAACTCTGGCCCGACAATGCTCAGGCTGCTTCTCTTCCCGATACAGACAGCCCAGCCAATCGAAAATTAAAATTTACCTTGCTACTTTTCTTAAAGTGGTGTTGGTGATTTTTTTTTTTTTGTGAACTCCATCCTGTAACAGACCATAGGTTCTTTATTCCCATCCTGTCCTGTGATTATTCCAGCAACCACTGATATAAAATGGCCACATCAGCATTCATTTGAATTTCATTCAAGATTTACTCAACTCAGACATTCACTGTGTATTTTAAAAAATATTTTATTATTTTTATTTTCACGTGTATGAGTGCATTGCCTGCATGTATGTAAGGGTATCCTGTTGAACAATGTCCATGGAGGTGAGAAGTGAGCATCAGATTCCTTGGAACTGGAGTTGCACTGCCATGTGGCTGCTGGGAATAGAACCTGGATCCTCTGCAAGAGCAGCCAGTGCTCTTAACTGCTGAACCATGTCTCCAACCCCCCACTGCATATTTTAAATTAGATTTTTGGGGGGTAAGGGAGCATGCTTGTGCATGTGGAGATCAGAAGACAGCATGCAAGAGTTGATTCTCTCCTTATAGCATGTAGGTCCCAAAGGGATCACAAAGGTCTTCAAGCTCCTTGTCAGTTTCCTTTGCACCCCAAACCTTTTGTCTGGCTTTATGGTGCACTGTTTATTTGAAAAATAGGTTGGTTCTTAGCTATGTGAGCCATTGTTTTGGTCATCATTAAACAAAAATGAAAGGCTAAGTTACTAAGAATAATAAACCAAATATAAAGGAGGGATAAAGTACCTTGCTAAGTCCAGAGGTCTGCTTGAGCAGAGAGAAGAGTAAAACGATGTTTTCTGAGCTGCTCCCCTGCAAGCCCAATAACAAACACAAGGAGCCCAGGCTTCCATGACTTTCTCAAGCTTCCTCAGATGAAGTTATTTCCATCATGAACATTTTAGCAGCTTTTCAACTGAGGAAAGTTCTTGGGAATGTAAATTCACAATTTGAGTGAAAATACTTGGGGTTCCTGTTTGGCAAAATTTGATTCACTCCTGGCCAATTCACATGCAAGGACTCATTTTGGCGTTGAATTGAAATTTTTAATTTCAGTTTTGTAGCGTATCATTCTGTGGATGAATGTGAGCTGCCTGCAGTTGGCTTACACATCCAGGCCACGTGTTCAGAGATGATTCTTGCAATAAAAAGTGGTTTATAAGTCAGCAGTTTTATGCTAGGAAAGGAGCATTCAGAAGAGAAAGATAATTTTGGTAGTAATAAAGACTGAAGTTTTGTGTTTCTGTTGGTTCGAAATCTTTCATTCTGGCCCCCGTATGCCTTGAAGAAAGCATTATGAGTACTAAATTCTTCCCTTCTTTCTCACTCTAGAGAGAAAATCCTTGGATTTACCTGGGTGTTAAATACAGTATTCCATCAAATAAAATGATTTTTATATTTTAGATCAATAAAACAAATGTCTTCTTATCGTAGCTGTCAGGAAAACATCTGGGGTATCACTGTTTTTACGTTTCATAGTGTAAACAAGCAGTTGGACTTAAAGAAAGTGGCCATCAATGTACTTAAGAACATTTACATAATAAATAATAGACATGGATATTTCTTAGAATTCTCCCATATGACCTTCTGGGGAAAAAATGCAACTTATATGTAGCAAAATTTTATCCTGGATGTGGAGGAATGTCATTTAGACACACACCACAGTCCTGGGAATTGAACACTTCAAACATAACTATCATTATGATATACTGTAGGCTAAAAATACAAAAATTTAAGAAATATTCTGTAAAAAAGAATATATTTTCAAAATATTATTGTTGACATGATAAAATGATGTACAATTTTGGTTAAATATGATCTTATTAAAATAATATCATTTAATGTATTCACATAGAGTTCTAGGAAAGAGTAAGAATGCACACATAGCTCACACTTCTGCTTTAGATCATGTGAATGGTCAAAGAACCACACTCTCCAAAAAATAGACATCGATGAACCTTTGCTAAACGGTAATTCCAGAAATAGGAAATATCATAGGAACTATGGGGACTTTTTGGTTTATTTATTTATTTATTTGAGGCAGGGTCTCCCTGTGGGCCCAGCACGCCTAGAGCTCACTATGCAGAGGAAACATGCTTTTAAAGCTGTGTCTTTCTTTTTGTTGTGTGTCAGGGTTCAGAAGCTATCAACCATGATGTAAATCCAGCTGCAGATTGTTTTGGAATATCGTTGTGTTTGAAAAGTTTCGTGTTTTGTAATTTACATGGATCTTTAACTGCCTTTCTACTTTCAGTGGCAGCAGAAAATGTACCAATAGGCAAGTATGTAATGAGCCACAATAATAAAATACCACCAGGTAATTAATTAACAATTCATTTTCTTAGCATTTATGAAACAATATGATGCTTTACTTTGTCTTATAATTGAAGAATAATCTCTGCACCAAGCATATTCATTGCATATTTTATAGAGATTAATAAAATTTAAATGACTAGGTAACAGGTGTCATGCAGAATCCATTCCAGTTTGTCTGGGAGTTTAAAATCTAGATGGAGAAAACACAACTGATAATTTCAAACAGCGTGTGGTAAATATACAAGTATAAGTAAAAATAATTCAGGTTTTTTGGCTTAGTAATCTGTTTAATAAATTTATTTGCAATGGCCAATTGCTTATATTGGAACACTAATTTGGATTTAAGTCTCACAAATTCACTAGAACAACTATCATGGAATCAAACAAACCAAGATTGAAAACAAATGGACACCATGTCAGATAATGTAATGCTATGTGGGTATTTGAAGAAAAGAATGACAAATTAAACATCACGTAAAAGCTAAAAATATTTGTTAGAAATGCCAACAGAATAAAAGATAGCTTTCAGAGTGGTAGTAAATAATTTAAGTGAGGAGAGGCCATTTTTTCCAGAAGTTGGAATAAATGAAATTCCAGCAAGTATCAGGACTATTATCAGAGGACCTTGCCAGTTTTTTATGTGAAAGTGAGTTCCTAGGCAAGAAAAACACTGTGTAGGCTTTAGGGCATCAAGTCATATCCAGAGTAGTGTCCAACTTCTCCAATCCAGCTAAGGGTCATTGACCCTCTCTGAAATTTGGAAGGTGCTCCGTATATTAGACTAGCATCAAGAGCTAGTGTCATATTGAAAAGAACTATTGTCCTTATAGTCAGACTCTAGAAGACTAGATACTAGATACTCAGCAACTGTGACTGTGGCTAACAATATTTTACTTGAAGTCTGTACTATACTGGACCTGCTTTGTGTGTATCAAGAAAATAGTCCGCATTAAAGCATATTTCTTACAACAATGCAACTCACAACTGAACAAATGTACGTGTGTTCAAAATGCTCTAAAACAGTCCAAAATCATCTCTGACCATGCTTTACAACAGAAACACAAGGAACAGGTAAAGAGAAAAGCTTTTCTATCCACTTTTCACAGAAGTGAGATACATTGACCAAATGTAAATTAGTTTCTGGAAATCGTTTGGAAGAGACTCTGAAATGTTGCTGGTCTTTGTGATGAAATGCTTCAGAGAATAAAAAATGGTAGATGTATATGGAACACAGAAAACAATATTAACTACCCAGAAACTAACAAGGAATCCTCAGGGATGAGAAACAGCTCAGTGGGTCAGAGTGCTTGCTGCATTTACCCACTGAGTTTAAATCCTCTGTGTTGAAATTTCCAGCTCCCATGTAAAAACACAGCTGTGTTTACATCTGTAGCAGCAGAGCTGTCAGGGGCACTGGCTGGATGCTCACTAGGGTTTGACCACCAGCCAGTCTACCAAGAGACCACATCTCAAGGGAAAAGACAGAGTGATAGGACAGCTCATCTGAAGGTGGCTTCTGACCTCTATGCACAAATGGGCACACATACCTGCATGCTTATCTCTCTCTCTCTCTCTCTCTCTCTCTCTCTCTCTCTCCATACACTCTCTTACTCTCTTTTTCTCTCACACACATGGAAAAATCTTCAGTTAATTCTTCTCATAAAAATACTGAGGGCTATGCATTATTGAATGAGAGCTAAGCAAAGAAAGAAATATTCATAAAGTCACAGAACCAGGGACTTAACATTGAAGAAGTGAAATCTCTTTATGTTGGAGAGTCTGCTGATCAAACACAGGGAGAAAACAGTCAGACTGAAGTTGGAAAGCTGAGAGTCACAGAGGAGTGTCTTGAAGAGAGTGTTTCAGATCACCCAGATATTTAAATAGGAGAGAAATTAAAAGTCATATAAGAAAGTAATTATCCCCAAAGCACAAAATATGGCTATGTATCAGTTTTATTGAGTTATAAGAATATATAACTGAGATTCTGATTAACTGAGTTACAAGGGGTCCACAGATAAGAAGAAATATTTCACAGAGTGAGTTTCACGAAATAACTGTTCATCTTGAATGAGGAATACTTAAAGGATCATAAAACAGAACCGTTAATAACAGCATCACATGGATAGATATTACTGAAAAACATGGAAAGAAGCATATAAAAAACAGCTAAGTAGAAAAAATACTGACATTAGAGAGCCAGAAACACACGTGCAGAGAAAAAGTACTGATATCCCAGTGGGAAAGAGAAATTCAGACCGCAACCTAGAGAAAGAATACTGAAACTTCGTGAAAGGAAAGCGCTCTTGTGGGTATGAGACTCTGCCTTGAGCTTCGTTTGCTTGTGAAACTAGCCTCAATCAACCATGATGGTCAAATCTTCACTGTCGACTTGTCTAGACTCACAATCACCATGAAAACATGTCTCTGGGTATAGCTGTGAGCATGTTTCCCGAAAGGTTTAATTGAAGTGTGGTTGCCCATTCTGTATACAGTTGGTGCCATGCCATAGGTTAAATATAAAGGTGAAAATGCTGCAAGCACCAGCATTTATCTCTGTGATCCTGACTGGACACAGTAAGACCAGCTGCCTCTGATCCTGACTCTGATCCTGCCTGTGATCCTGACTGGACACAGTACGACCAGCTGCCACCACACCTTCCGCACTCTGATGATTATATTCAAACTATGAGCACGAAGTAAACCCTTCCTTCCCTAGGTTGCTCTGGTCAGGTGCTTTGTCACAACTATGGGAAAGTAATTAGTACACCCATAATTTGAATTTTCTGTTGGTGTTGCAATCTGAGTTTGTCTGCTGGTTTGTAAAGCAGTCAGAGAGTTAAAGAAGTAAAGAACTGAGTGTAAACAAAATCTAGTTACATGACTCAGTTGAGGAAGAAGAGAAAGAAGAGAAAAATGCTGAACACACTGTTACTCATCTGCACCTAGAAAGCGCAGTTTTGTAAACGAGAGACCCCTCCTCCAGCTTCACTGCCTGCGTTTGGCCCTGATAATCACAACTTCTAATTTCAGGTTTGCCTGGCTTTGAACTTAGTCCTATTTTCAGGACCATCTCATTAAAAGTCTAGACCAAGGAGTAATAATGAATAAGACTTGGAAGTTTAGAAAAAAGAAAACTGTGTTTCGCTTGATGCACTGCAACCAGACACAGAAGGCAGTGTCACCAAAGGCAGCCAGATCTTTACCAAAACTTCACAAGAAGGCCTCTGTGCAGTTGAAGCTCCAGTTTTTCCTTTCTTCTCCCTCAGGTCACCTTGAGCCTCTACTGGAACAGCTCATGAACCTATGAGCTACAGCATTCAACAATTTTTCTAGTCCAGAGTTCCAAAGTCTTCCACATTCTTCCAAATACAACATGGTCAGATTCTTCACAGCAACAGCCTACTCTCTGTTACCAACTTCTGTATTAGTTGCATTTCTGATCCTATGATAAAACAGCATAACCAAGGCAACTTATGTAAGAGTTTGAGATAGAATTTATTTGGGCTTACAGTTCCAGAGGAATGCATCCACCATGGTGGGGATGCATCGCAGGAGGCAGCTGGAGCACAGCACTGAGAGCTCACATCTTCAGGTATGCACAGGAAGGAGAGTGGGAAACTGGAAGTGGGGTAAGGCTGTGATTTCCCAAAGCTCATTTACAGTGATGTTTTCCCTCCTGCAAGGCCATACCTCCTAGGGATTCCATGACACTCCCCCAGGGTGCCACCAACTGGGGACCACATAGCAAGTGTGCAAATACTTCAGTCTATGAAAGACACTTAAACCACCATTTAAACTACTACATACACAAATCAATGTCTTTTTTTTTTTTTTTTTTTTTTTTTTTTTTTTTTTTTTTTTTTTTTAAAAAAAAAAAAAAGAGGACGATAAATCTTTCACTGTGATATATCAAAATAAAAGCCTCAAACTCACAAAGATCCACCTGCCTCTACCTCCCAAGTGCTGGGATTAAAGGCATGCACCACCACGCCCAGCCCACAAACCAAAGTCTTGATGCGTATAAATTTATTGGCTGGCTCCTCAAACTGAACACAGAACATGTTAACACACTTGATTTTATTGCCTACCACACATCCCAGCCCGCAAACCAAAGTCTTGATGCCTATAAATTTATTGGCTGGCTCCCCAAACTGAACACAGAACATGTTAACACACTTGATTTTATTGCCTACCACACAAAGTTCTCAGGGCCTTGATGGAATTATAATCTCTTTACAGAGGAAAGAAAACAGAAGAGATTTATTGTGCTGCATTGTGTTGTGTTTTGATGTTTGGGTTCATGTTAATCTTTCAATGAAATTTCTTGTTGGACTGGCATAATCTGTCATCTGCTTTAGAACTAATGGACATCAAAAGGGGAGGGTTTGGAGAGAAATATATTGAGGTAGAACTTGGGAGGAAATGGTCCTTTATATCTATTTTAAAGTTTACTATCAGATTTTTAGTTAAATGTAGTTTAGTTTTAAAACACTGAAACAAACAATAATGATATACTCAACTTGCTTCTTCTTGAACAAGGAACACCCTGGCCCCTGGAAAAGTAGAATCGAGTGGATGAAGACGTCTGACTTGTAGTTTCATTTAATATGAACAGTAAGTACCATCGGTGTCAATGGTCATTATACATAAAAGCTGTCATGAAACGAGGCAGAGAGAAAACATGAAGTGTTGCTTAATGTAACATAGTAGAAGCATCTTCACTGAGGAGTAATATCCTGGAAGACAGTGCTACTCTTAATGCAGCTAAAACAGAAACCACATCAGTATTGATGACATCATTTCACGTGGACCAGTAAGTCTGAAATGTGTATACTTTCATTGGTCCACAAAATAGCCACTGACATCACACTGTGAATCAACCATGTCTCTCTTCCTTATAAAGGAAGCTACATTACTTATTTTGCTGAAGTTGACACACGTTTAGTGCAAAGTGTGGTATGCACAATACAAGACAAATCCTCTGAAAAACTGTTTCCCGATGAACAAGGAAACCACTCTATCTCTGACAGGGTAATAGCGGAAATGTATAATTAACTTCTCCTTAAACACTTGCTAGGACTTCAGGGTGGAAAGGAAAACAAAGCAAGGGATTTGTTAAGGGTGTTTCAAAAGATGGGAGTCTATTGTGGATTTACTGAGCAAACACTGGTAACAATTACGAGATGAGCTTCCTGGTAGAAAAGTAATCAAATGTCCTGTGTTGAGCAATGGATAAGCTCCGCTGTGATGTAACGTAATGATTTAAGAACCCTGGTAGAGGAGCTTTGAGAACAATTCAAATTGGACCTTCCTCTTAGAACTAGAGATAGCAAGTAGTTGAATGAGTCTGAAATTCAGGTAGAAGCTCAGACTCTGTCTCAAGTTTGAGCCACATTACATTATTAGCGTTTGTAGCAAAGGAATGGGAAAGGAACAGCTGTGTTTGGATGAAAACCATGATGGATTTTGGGATCTTTTCACTATTTCAAGTAAAGAAAAGGTCAGCAAAATAAAGGGAAGAAGATGTACTGCTCACGTTGCATGAACTCACTGTTGAACCACTGAGGAGACGGGACATTCACAAGGGCTGTTGTGTCTGTGGCCAAGCGAAAGCAAAGGATGTTTATGAGGAGTGATGAGCCAAGTCAGATGAAATAAGATGCAGACTGGTCACCAGAAAAAATACATGAGCTGGTCTGAAATAATCTAATAATTTTTACTGTTCTGTTATCCATGCTTATGGCTTCGTAAGGAACAATTACCATGTAATTATCTTACTCTTACAAAATTAGTTTCCTCTTTCAGCATGGATGTGAACACAGTTGGTTGAAAGGCTTTGAACCTAAGGAGCCTGGTGGTCATAAGCAACAGCAGAGCCTAGGATGACAGTTCACAGAGAAATCTCAGCAGCTCTTGCTCACATGCACAGAGCTGCTGCCTCATTCGGGTGACACAGCTGCTGTTAATAACTACATAGCTTTCAGTACATTAAGCAATTTATGCTAGAGGATATCATGGTAAAAACATATCTAATGTAGATGAATTTAGGATTTTCCTCTTATGAATGAATGTGCATCTACAGAGAAACAACCAATTGACTAATATGTCAGTATTTTAAGCTCTAATGCAATAAATTTTGCAATGAGAAAGATATGATTTGTGGATTAATGCATTTTGAGTACAAAGAGCTTTGAAAGCAAGGAAAGACTTCACTAGGGCATTTTTAGTACTAGGTTGTGGCTAGGCTCTGTTACATGATGACATGAAGTCTTCAATAGCCTCCACCAGCTAAGTCCTGAAAGATCTTTTGACTAGAGTGACACAGTATGGCAAGCAGCTCATGAGGTGACAGACTTTAGTCATTTCTACCTGTCCTTCTGTGAGACGATAATGCGAATTGACTAGACTGCTTCTTCATTTAAAAAAACAACTTGAAACGTGGAATCATTGTTTTAAAAGTCACTTACTGGACTCTTCTGATGTTTCAGATCTTTTGCTGTTTATCATCAATTATGGACTTAAAAATTATATAAAATAGGAACATTCTTACTAGCTTGCATTTCATAAACAATGAATACAGCATTGAAGAAAAGAGTGCTTCAAAACTTAAATGTCATCACTTCCTTTGATTAAGTTCATCTAAGAATCCAGCCTCCAGTAGATTCCTTTTGTATACTATCTCCTTGAATCATCATAACAACATGAAACGTAATTATCCTCATTAATAAATGAGAAACTAAGACAGTGCAAACTTAATGAGGTATTTTACTACGCACCTTAAAATAATATCTTTTGAAAATGAGAATCCAGATTTTGTCAAAGCTGCTGAGAGTTGAAGGGAGATTCAAATAAATGGTTAGATTTGAAAAAATGTCAGTAGATGTTAAAATAAAGAAAATCCTATCTTATTTGTGATTTTTATTGGAAAGGTACTCACAGTTAAAATATAAACCATTCATGTAGTTGAACAGAGTTGTGTCAAGAGGAATTGGGCACTTTGGTGTAGAAAATTTACAGAGTCAGACTTTCAGAATTAAAAACATCAAATATAACAACTTTTGTGGAAACTGCCTATAAGATAGATCAAATAATCATTCAATTGTTGAAGCTGTCCAGAATGATGCTTGAGAGTTTATTATAAAACCAAGATTCAGTTTCTGTTTCTGTTTCTGTTTGTGTGAAATATTCATGTGTGTATCCAAGGGGAAAAATGACGATTCAAAGAAAGGGGATAAATGCCAGATAAGTAGTGTGCATGTGTGTTTGTGTTATAAACCCATGTGTGCATTTGTTTGCATGTGGTGTATGCCTGTAAGTGTGTGTGTGTGTGTGTGTGTGTGTGTGTGTGTGTGTCTGTGGGTGCCTGTGTTTGGGGAGAGAAGCAAGAATCCAAGATATTGATGAGGAGTGAATCAGGGCTGATGTTAAAATGCGCACCTTTAAGTGAAGAACAGAACTGATCCAGGGGTGTTTCTTAAGGCTCATGACTTCAAAGACACAGCAGCATGTGTGTACATCCTGGAGATGCACTCAGCTCAGCTGGTACGTGCCTGACTGTTGCATGCCACGATTAAAATAAGATGGTTTAGCTAAAACAGAGTTGTCATGAAAAGAACTCAGAGAAAGACCACTGCAATTAGATCACCGTAAGAGTAACTGCGTGAACATTGGGACCCAGGGAAGAACAAAGGTTAGACGTGATAGTGACTGAATGTTCCCAAGAGAACGAAGAAATTTTGATATGGGAGAAATATAAGATGACAAAGTAGTGTGGGGAGAGATATTTAAATGGTGTTTTCAAGGGGTTGACTTCTATTTTATTGTCAATAGATAGGAACTAACCAAGGTACAGTTGAGTCTATTTAGTACAAGAAAATGTCTTCCCAGCAGAAGAGATCAGAGGATAACAACACCTGAGTATTGGCTGTATGTCAGACTGTTTAACGGAGACATAAAGATATGTAAGTGTGCAGGCACCACAGAGTCACCAGTGCATACCTGGGCCTGAGGCATGTAACATGTGACTGAAAATACAAGTATCTCCTCAGGAATGTGGCCCCCAGTGATTTCAGTGGTTGTGCTGGGTAGTTTCAGTTGTCAAACTGACACACCTGGGCAGAGGGACCCTCATTTGAGGAATTTCCTCCATTCGATTGACCTGTGGGCATGTCTGTGGGGCATTTGATTGATTGTTGAGTGATATGCGAGGGCCCAACCCACTATGGGTGATGCACCCCTGGCCAGGTGGCCCTGTGTTGTACAAGGAAGCAGACTGAGCATGGGCCGAAGAGCAGGCCTTAAGCAGCATTCCTCTATGGTCTGTACTTCAGTTTCTGCCCTCAGTTCCTGGCCTGGCTTCCCTCAGCGATGGACTGTGGTTGCCACATGTGAGCTAAACAAACTCTTTCCTCCCAGTGTTGGCAACATAACTAGGACAGTGGCCCACCAGTTTCAAATTCAGTCAGAACACGGTATTGTGGAGAATAAAAATATAGGTACGTCATAGCTGTGGTATGAAATGCACTGGTGATAACTCAACCAGTCAGGGCAACTTTCGGTTCAACACCTACCATACCTGTGTGTAGCCAGAATCCTCCCATCTGTCAGTCACGAGCTTTTCTCCCTGGTGGGAGTGTCCTTTCTCCTTCAAACTGAAGACAGCCCCAGGGAGGTATGTAACACAGACAAGTACAGCTCAGTGGAGTAGCCACCAGGGAGGGCCCCTGAAATTCACAGAGCCTGCAGCTGTGGTATGAAATGCACTGGTGATAACTCACACCAGTCAGGGCAACTTTCGGTTCATCAACACCTACCATACCCGTGTGTAGCCAGAATCCTCCCATCTGTCAGTCACGAGCTTTTCTCCCTGGTAGGAGTGTCCTTTCTCCTTCAAACTGAAGACAGTCCCAGGGAGGTATGTAACACAGACAAGCACAGCTCAGTGGAGTAGCCACCAGGGAGGGCCCCTGAAATTCACAGAGCCTGGACTTGCCTAGAGTGCTGGTTCCAGACACTGGTGCAGGGTGTGAATGAGACAGGTTCCCAGAAGCAGGTCATGTCTCCAGGGTCTGTGGTTGTGGTGATTGTTCCTTAAAACTAGAGTCTAGTTATTTCTGGACAGTTCCTGCTCAGGGCTGCCAGGCAGGTGTCTGGTGAATGTTCCACTCTCTATGGTTTTGTTTATTCATGGGAAAACAAGCTGCTTATAGGAGGAGACATAACAAAGTCATAACTACCATTATCATGGTGTTTATTACTATTTTAAAGGGATTGACATCTTGGGCTTCTTCCCAAACTCTAGGACATGTTGGATCCCTCAGGTCTGTATCAGTCACGGTAATCAACTGAATGTTATTATTTTAAAAAATATTTTACTTATAATTATTTGTATATGTGTGTGTCTTTGTGTGGGTATGTGAATACGAATGCCTGTGGAGTTCAGAGACAACAGAAACCCCAGGGCTGGAGTTACAGGCAGCTGTGAGCCACCTGACAAGGTTGTCGGGAATTGAACCCATGTCCTCTGGTGGAGCAGTGCCTGTTCTTAACCCCTGAAACGTCTCTTCAGCCCCAAATACTATTATTTTAAATACTGTTTTAGAGATTCAGAGCATACAGACGGGCAAGTTTTCCAAAGGGAGTTTCTATTTTTCATAATTTTTTCTTCCCTGGTAGGACAGAGGTCTTCTCAGTACTACAG